>NC_056530.1:26569227-26589877 GCF_019175285.1 Sceloporus undulatus
CATGTGTGTGTATGTGTATATATATTTGTGTGTGTATATATATCTGTACTGTATATCTATAAAACATACAGATTATACAAATCCAGGATATTTGTTCTGCTGTGCATTTACATTTATTATATCATTATTGTTGTTAATAATAATATATAGGCTATAAAATGCATGTATACACAGTGTGAGATATTATTATTATTATTATTAACCTTTATTTATAAAGCGCTGTAAGTTTACACAGCGCTGTACATCAATTTTTTAGTCAGACGGTTCCCTGCCCTCAGGCTTACAATCTAAAAGACACGACACAAAAGGAGAGGGGAGTGGTGGTGGGGAATAGGATCAGGTCCAGCAGATCTTCTCCACCTCCGAGGCCTGGACCAAGGCAGATGGACTGGAGGAAGGGCTTGGCTTCTTGATGGATGGTTAGAAGGAGGCTTCCTGGGTCAGAGAGGGGCTCACCTCTGGGAATGCTTCTCTAAACAATATAGTCTTTAATTCAGTTTTGAAACTGGGCAGAGAAGTGATGAGGTGTGCATGTGGGGGAAGAAGGTTCCAGGAGTAAGGGGCAGCAAGCGAGAAGGG
The DNA here is from genome assembly GCF_019175285.1 of Sceloporus undulatus. Classification (NCBI taxonomy): domain Eukaryota; kingdom Metazoa; phylum Chordata; class Lepidosauria; order Squamata; family Phrynosomatidae; genus Sceloporus; species Sceloporus undulatus. Next base: position 26,569,807 of record NC_056530.1, read on the forward strand.
ACGAATTTGGGAGGGGGCAGTGGTAGTCCTACATTGTGACAGGAGACCCTGACTACCAGAGCGGAGGGTGCGAGTAGGAATGTAAGGAGAAAGAAGGTCAGATAAGTAAGGAGGGGCCATTACTTACATAAGTAAGTGGGCGGAAGCCAGATTGGAAGGGGTCTAGGATGGAGTTGGCTTCAATATATATATATATCTGCAAATGTACAGATATACACTGTGATATATATATATACACACACACAGAGAGAGTATTTTCTGCCGTATAAGACTACTTTTTAACCCAGGAAAATCTTCCCAAAGTCGGGTGTTGTCTTATAGGGCAAGTGCTGAATCTTCGGAGCCGGACTGGAGAATCTGCAGTCGCCGCATATTTGGGGGGGGGGGGGGCAAAAAAGGGCCCACCCCCCCCCCCCCCTATGCGGCGAGCGACCGTATGAAAGCAGCAAGGGTGGCACTGTACAAGTACGGTAGAAGAAAATCCATTCACCAGGGTTCATGGGAAGAAGTGACTGAATGTGGTCCCGATGATGGTGTGAGGGGTGCCTCCCTGGTGGGAAGGTGCAAGTGAAGGGCAGAGCAAGGGTGCGACCGCTCTGAGAGTCTTGGAGGCAGGGAGGGCTGGGCAGCAGCAGCAGCAGCAGCAGCAGGGAGAGCTGACCCATCCAAGCAGGCTTGGCATACAACAAGCTTTCCTGCTAAGTACCTGCATGCCATACGCATAACGCATTGCAATGGAAATGACCAGACTGAAACCACATCTGATGGTTTTAAAAGGTGTATTTGGCGTGCCTTGGAAGAGGGGTAGAAGTAGTCTTATACGGCAAGTATATCCCAAGCTCTGGAAAGGATGGGGTCGTCTTAGACGCCGGAAAATAATAATAATAATAATAATATATTATTCTTTTAATAATTTATATAGCCTATAAAATATGTATATACACTGATAAATATACATATACGTATACATATATATATATATATATACACACACACACAATTATTAACATTATTTTTATTAATATGCTATAAATATACAGATATACTCTCTCTCTCTCTCTCTCTCTCTCTCTCTCTATATATATATATATATATATATATATATATATCTTTTTTTAATTTTTATATATATAAGATATAGATATATATACTGTGATAAATATACAGTATACACACACACACACACACACCCTGGGATAAGGTTGCTATAAGTTGGAGAAACTACTTGAAGAGGCAGACAGACAGACATATATGTATATACAATGTGTGTGTGTATGTATATATATTTGCAATGAGAAGTGTGCACTTTGCAGAGGAGCCCTTACTCCTCCCAAACTCCGGGGCTTGCACTTTGCAGACGCTCCCTGACTCTGGGAGGCGAAGCAAGCAGCGAGGAGCGTGGCACATGCGCCGTGGGCGACGAAGCCTGGGAGTCAGACGCTCCTGGTTCCCTGGCCCCGGATTTAAAGGGGCCGCGCCTGCTAAAAGGGCCGGGGATGTCCCGCCGCACCAAGGAGGAATACCAGCGCTACTACTCCGTGACTGAGCCCCGCAGCCACCCCAAGGGACACACCGAGTACAAAGTCACTGCAAAGGTCAGCAAGGGAGGGCTGGAGGGGCTTGCAATGGAACCAGCAGAGGTGCCTCTGGGCATGTGCAGAGTCCCAAGGGTAAAAGGATAAAGATTGCAATTGTTTAATGGGGATTGTGAATAAGCACAGATGCACCAGTGCCTCTGAGCATGTGCAGAGTCCCTACCATAAAGAATAGAGAAGAGAGGTCACAGCAATTGAGTAATGGAGACTGAAGAAGCAGAGACACACCAGTGCCTCTAGGCATGTGCAGAGTCCCAAGAGTAAAGAATAGAGAGAGAGGGGTCAAAACAATTGATTAATGGAGGTTGTGAATAAGCATAAAGAATAAGGAGAGAGGTCATAGCAGTTGATTAATGGAGTGCGTTAGCAGATCTAAACCCATGCCTCTGAGCATGTGCAGAGTCCTAGCCATATGAGATTAAATGAGTGGCAGTGGGTCTGTGAAGCTAGCCAATAATAAGGGAAGCAAACTGGTGTCTCTAGGCATGTGCAGAGTGGACCCAGCAAAATGGGAGAGAGGTAACAATGGTGGGTTGGCAGAGCATGTGGATAAGCATGGACGAAGCTGTGCCTCTGGGCATGTGCAGAGTCCCAAACGTATGGGATGGGGATGATTGTGGCGAAGGGTTTATGGAAAGTGCCAATGCAAAGAAAGGAGCGCATGCCTCTGGGCATGTGCAGAGAGACCTGATGGCATGTGGTACAGTGAGTGGAAATGAGTTTGCAAAGGATGTCAGTCAGTGGGAATCAAATGGGTGCCTCTGGGCATGTGCAGAGTCCCAGGGATGTGGCAGTGCTGGGTTAATGGAGCATGTGATTATACACATCCTGACTACATTAAAATACATTGCAACAAATGGATTTGTATGGGGTTATTTGTGGGGGAAATCTCATTTTTGTAACATTTCCCATTTCCTTCTTCCTTTGCAGTTTGTCTCCAAGGCGAACCCGGAAGATGTCAAGGAGGTATGGCTTGGAAGGAAGATGGGACAATGATGTGGCATGCCTTGAGGGCAAGGAGCAATGTAGGGCCTTCCACATATTCCTGGACTACAACTCCCATCATCCCCAGCCAGTGCAGTCAATGGCAAGACTATTGCAGTCCAACCTGGAGGGGCAGACATTGTGCCAGCTTCCTGTGGTCCCCATCAACAGCTGCGTCTGCACTGCGGAATTAATGCACTTTGGCGCCACTTTCATTTAATTCTGGAATTCGGAGCGTTGCAAGATATTTAATAATAATAATAATAATAATAATACCACACCATTATATATAATGGGACTTGAGCATCCACAGATTTTGGTATCCACAGATGTCCTGGAACCAAACCCAAGCGGATACCGGGGCCCCACTGTAATAACAATGATAATCATATTAATAATCATAATATCCCATTTTATATATTGGAACCTGAGCATCCATGGGGAATCCTGGAACCAAACCCCAGCGGATACCAAAGTCCCAGAGTTCCATAGCATGGAGCCAGGGCAGTAAAAGCGGTGTCAAACTGCATTATATCTGCAGTGTAGATGCAGCCTGACTCAGTCCTGGGAGAAGTAGTCCAGATTTGTAGGCTGGGAGTGGGCAGCTTTCAAAGGACGGGGATCCATCCCTGCTGTGTTTAGGGGTCCTTTTGCTCTTGTTATGTTGAAAGGGACCCCCAGCTATGGACCCTTACTATACCTTTACTCTCTCGCCTCTTTTTCCGCCTGCAGCTCGTGGTTTGGAAACGCTACAGCGACTTCAAGAAGCTGCATTCGGACCTGGCTTACACACACCGGAACCTCTTCCGACGCATGGAGGAATTCCCTTCCTTCCCGAAGGCCCAAGTCTTTGGTGAGGGGTGCCATTGGGGTCGGGTGCCTTGTGGTGCCATTGCTCCAAAATCATAGCATTGGAAGGCACCTCTAGGGCTGAAGCGCCTCCATGCGCAGTTTGACATGTGCCTGGTGTTTTTATTTCTCGGCAGGCCGCTTCGAACCTGAGGTGATCGAGGAGCGGCGCAAAGCCGCGGAGGTCATGCTACGCTTCACGGTGCACATTCCTGCTCTGAACAACAGTCCTCAGCTTAAGGAATTCTTTCGGGTATTTGGTTTGGGGACGTGGTGGGATGGTGGTGGCGCAAAGGTGCAGAGGGAAGAGGCGCTGGGTCATACTTAAAGTATGCTTAAAGTGGTGTCAACCTGCATTAATTCTGCAATGTAGATGCGACCTGCATCTCTCATGCTGCTATGGCTTCCTTCCTTGTAGGGTGGGGAAGGACGGAGACCCTCGGAAAGCTACGCTGACCTGCCATCCCTGCCTCCGCCTTTGCTCCCCGTTCCATCAGAAGCTGTGGAAGCCGGCGAGGATGCTCTGGGGTCTGTCTCTGGGCAGGAGTTCCTGGATATGAAGCAGGACCAGACTGAAATGATGGAGGCAGCGGGCCAGGAGTGGGATGGTCTACTGCCCGAATCGGATGAGAGAGGTATGGCTTCCACAGCTTTCTGTTGCTCGGGTTTTAAAACAAGGGGATGTATGTGTATGTGAAAAATCCCGTTGACCTCCCTCTCTGTCACAGGGGAGCATCCCTCTTTGCCCGCCAAGTGTGACGACGAAACCTTCGATGCCCTCTTTGCCTTCGGCGGGGAAGAGGAGAAGGGAGAAGAGGAGCATGAGGTGGGATCGCCCACACGCTGCCTCTTGTCGGTCCAGGAGCTGGCACTCTTTGACCCCTTCTCCAAGGAAGGTACGCACCATGATTGCCACCTCACCAGATACGGGAAGCCGACAACCCACACTGAAACTTGGGCTGTATCCGCATCGGCGCAGAGTATTCTGCCCCCATAGCTGCCCTGACATAGGACTTTACCACACGCAGGGCTTACTGTGAATAAATAGCCATGCAAACATTAAAAAAGCATGATCGGGGTTCATGTGCCCATGTGCTTTTCCCTCAGCGAATGGTCATAGACATGTTCCCGCTCACTTCTTCCATGACCAAAGCGTCATGGAGTGCATAATGGAAGATCCCATTATTACCAAAGGGCGGCTCCAAGGACGCTTTGGTCATGGAAGACGCATCCGTGACGATTCACTGACGGGAAAAGCGCACAGGCCTGAACCCCGATTGCGCCTTTTAAACAACTTATGATGTCTGCATGGCGATTTATTCATGGTAACACCCCCCCCACACACGTATGTTTAAAGTCCCTACTCTTGTTCCATTGCTTACTTTGTTTTTATTGTATACCAGTTAGTATTATTTTGGAGATATTTTAATCATGTCATGCTGTGGTTGTTTTGGATTGTACACCTCTTGGCAGGTTTTTATTTCCTCATTTTATTTGACCCTTGCTATGTAAAGCGCTATGCAAAACTTTACAGCGCTCTATAAATAATTGTTAATAATAATAATAATAGGACTTTTTATTTGGCCCAGACATACAGGGCCCTGGAGTTATTTTTCACCAGCGTGAAACAGTGGTTTTCCCATTGGGCTTCTTTTCATTGTCACTTAGACTTGGATGTTGCCACCCGTTCTCACTGTGAAGAGCTGGCCGGCATTTCCGTTTCGGATCACGGACCGGAACCATCCCTGGAAACGGTTGACTCGGACCCCGGCGGGTATCTTCGCCTGGCCACCGAACGCATCCGGAAAGCCTTGGAGAGCGAAGCAGCCCAGGACTACAAGGAGGCTTTCTGTGGCTACCGCAGCGGAGTTGACATACTCCTCCAGGGAATGCAAGGTAAGCAAGGGTTGCTCCTTTGGCTTCCTGGCGTCCCATCCACACTGCAGAATTAATGCAGTTTGACACCGCATTTCCCCCCATCTTTATTTATTACTAAATGTTCCAAATGCATCACTACATGAAGCTTTTATGTGTGTTTGTTGTAACTGTCTCTTTTGTCATCTGCCTTGAATCCTAGTTTGGGTGAAAGGCTGGATATAAATAAAGGGATGGATGGATAGATGGAATCAAAGTCACAACATGGGCTTGTAATACCTTTTTGCCTTCAGGGGACCCAAACATGGCTCGCCGGGAAGCAGTTAAGAAAAAGACGGCCGAGTACCTACAGAGAGCGGAGGAAATTTTCCAACAGCACCTGAAGCATCTTCAGTTGTGAGCAGGGGGTCCTCTCCCGCAACCACACTTGTGGGTCTGTGCCATCTCCAAATGGAGCAACCCTTCCTCCTTCCTCCATTTACCCACCCTTCCTTCCTTGTCTCGGCCGGCTGGATTGCCTTCCCATCGTCCTCCCCTGTGTCCACACTTTTGCCAGCTATTTGCTCTTAACCCTTTAAAATACACATTTGTAAATCTCCTTTCCACTGCATTGGTCTTTATGCCTTGCATTTATTTCCTTGCTTGTCTGTGGGTTTGAACTGCCTGACGGTGCAAAGGTGCTGCTGCCTTGGAGGAGGGTGGACTTTCCATTTTCCTCTATGGTTCTTCTCAAAATGGCGCCAGGATGTCACTTCATTTTACTCTCTGTCACCATTTTGAGAGGGACCGCAAAGGAAAATGGAGGTATTTGAAGAAGTATGAGTTTCTGTGCATTTGGCAAGCGCTTTTGGCATGTTTGGGGAGTGAAAGATTGTCCGAACGTTGGGAGACTGGGGGACCGGTGGTGACAAAAGAGAAGAGCGGAGTCACAATTTGCCCACTCTCTCGTCCCATCTTCCACAGTCCAGAAAAACAAGGGGGATATTGGGGAAAGACGTTGGTTGTTCCCGGAGGACGCCCAGAGTAGATCCGTGGTCTCTTCCACCGGCCGGCAGAGGGGCTGCAATGATGGCACTGCGTTGTTTCGGGTCAGCTTTGTCTCCTTTGCATGGTGGTATCCGAAAACCCCTTTTCCTCCTTCCAGAAACAGCTGTCCACAGAAAAAGAGAATCGGCGGAAGGGGGGAAAGGGGAAGAAAGAGGGTTACAAAGCGTCACAGGCCTGGCGTGGGTTGTGCGTCGCTAGCCATCCCCAAGTAAAGCTCCGCAAAAGGGACCGAAAATCTGCAATTTGCACGGCACTCGCTATTGCAAAAGTGCCCAAACCTTCTGAGCCAGGAATGGAATTAGGGTCGGTGGCCGAAACAAAGGGCCCATCTGCATTTGCTGGGATACTCTGGGCTGCCCCTGGCCCCAAATTCCAACCCTTACCTTCTGTGGGTTTTTGTCGGATGATCCCTGCTGCGGGTGCAAGTCACGCTTGCAAAACAAGGCTTGAACCCGCAGAGCAACTCAACAGGGACCACTTGGGAAGGGAACCAGACATCGTCACCACGTTTTGCTCCGGGTTGTCTAGAAAAACCAGAGCAAAACCCCAAATCGGTTCCGGGGATTGTGCAAACGTCCCGGACCGGATTCAGTAATGCAAGCTGTATGCAACGAATCCAGGGGAATTCAAGATTTCTAGGTAACGGAGGCAAGCCCAAAAAGAGAGGAAAAGAGCGAGCGAGCGAGAGGCGAGGAGACAGTGCGTTTTTCACAGAGCGGAGGGAAGAAAGAAAGCCAACGGAGGCGGGAACACGCTCTAAAATGTCAGGAGACGGGTATCTTGAAGCAAACGGATGTGGTCAGTTTTCCGCATGCAGAAAGAGGGGCAGAGAAGGTGGAGGCGAAGTCGGTTCAGGGCAAGGAAGGGAGGGCATCCGAGAGTTCAAGCGACGCTGGTTTTGAGGACGAGACGCACGCGAGAGTTTCTCTGTGAAAGCCATTTAATTGTCAACATTTATAAAAATAAAACAAAACGGCGAACAAGTTGCCGCCACGAGACCAAACTCTGAACCAGTTATACAAAGGCGAAATTTTAAAAAAGAAAAAGGAAATATTACCAAGGGAATATACAGCAAAGCAAAGGAAGCTTTCCGGTTACGGCTCCCACTGCGAGGGATTGGCACACGACGACACGGAGCAAGCAAAGAATTGGCTGGCGGAGCGTAGTGTGGCTTGGCGCAAGGAAAGAGTTCGGGGGGAAGAGGACAAAACGGACGCGTTTCTACGAGAGCGCAACCGTCTTCGGACCGTCCCACGGGTTTGCAAGGAAGGGGTGGCATGGCGAGGCGAGGCGAAGGCTCTTCGAAGCAGGTTTGTGTTTGACGGCAACGACCGAATGGGAAAGATGGGGAAACGACGACGACAACCAAGGCAAGAGGGAAGGAGGAGAAAGGCGAGGGGATGAGAGAAAGGGGGAAAGGGTGGCCGAACCCAAAAAAAGGCATCATCACCAACCTTGGAAAGGAGCTGGAGTGAAAAGTCAGTGGAAGTTAAGAGTGTGATCGGCCTCAGAGACACCATTGCGGCACCGCCTGGACGGATCCTGCAAAGAAATCTACACAATTTAAGTGTGCACTTTTAAAGACACATATACACGCACTTTCACGCTGCAGTTTTAAAGGCTTTGCGCATTTCTCTGTTTATGCGCGTCAAAATCCGCATGCTTGATCACAGAGCTACCAAACTAACTGGACAACAGCTAGGTTGAGTCCCTTTTTTGGTGTACAAACTCTGGGTGGTTTTGGACTTCTTTTCCCAGAATCCTTAACCATTTTGACCAGCGGCCTGGGATTCTGGGAACCAAAGTCTGAAGCACCTGGAAGGCCAGAATTTGGGAACCGTTGGCGTACACTAATTTTTTACCAGCCAAACATTTGTTCCACTCAAAGACAAACCGAAAATGATCAAAGCCCACTTTGGGGTAAATTTCATAGTATATACATATGCACACATATACACACGCACACAGACACATACCAACAGGCTAAAGACAGCACCTTGTGAGTACATACACAATATACACAAACGCACACGCACGCACAGAAGCGAGAACAGATACCATTTGGGATCTTAGCTGGAATTCACTATCACAGGTACTTAAGTTGTGCATCCATAGCTGACTTGTATTCATGGTCCCTATATATTCACAATTGTGGCGCTACCATCCCAAGTACCCCCAATCCTGCTTCGCTGGGCATCAGATGCTGTGAGCAACAGAGGTCTGTTTTCCTGCCGGTCGGGGTGCGGCATACTAAAGCAATAAATAAATAGGTTTCCACTCCAACAATTTCTGAAGTGACCATCGGAAGAAGGATCCGCAGTTGCAATCCTTCCTTGCGCAGAGGATTGCTGGTAGGAGAGAGATGGAAAGCATCAGTACACTGAGCCCTTTGCATCCGCTGGGGTTTGGTTTCAAAATCTGCGGACACACAAGACCCATTATATACAACGGTGTGGTAAAATGGTGTCCCTTATATCAAACAGCAAAATCATATACACTGGTACCCCGGGTTACGAAATTAATTCGTTCCGCCGCCGCTTTCGTAACCCGGGATACTTCGTAAGCCGAATAGCCCATAGGCGCTAATGGGGAAAAAGCCGCGGCTGCGCCGCGGCTCCATTTGAAACAGCGCAGAGGTTTTTTCGTAACCCGAAAAAACCTTCATAAGCCGAAACAATAAATCCCTATGGGATTTATTCGTATCCCGAAAATTTCGTAACCTGGGTATTTCGTAACCCGGGGGACCAGTGTATACTTACACAGTCAGCCCTCCTTATCCGTGAATTGAAAATATTCCCCAAAAAAGTATAAATTCCAAATAGCAAACCTTGGGATGCTGTGCCATTATATTTAATAGGACTCGAGCATCCACAGATTCTGTTATCCACAGGGGGGTCCTGGAACCAAACCCCAGTGGATAACAAGGGCCAACTGTACTGTATATACTCATGTACTACTACTAAATGCATACTAATACACGAGGTTGACTGAGTTGAGTATATATGGTACTTAAAAAATATTTTCAATGCATGGGCGCAGAATCCATGGCTACAGAAAGTGGACTGTATGCTTCACCCCGATCAATAGACCTCAATTACTCGCAGCATGCCTAAAAACAGGATTGGGGAAGGTGAGCTACTTCGGAGACGTAAGTAAACCGTTCATGCAGCTGATCCCAGCCCTTGTGTGCACGCACACAGGTGTGGACACAACGGAGACCCAACCTACTGACTCTTAGTGGGTCCTTTCCCCCCCAGCAATGTGCGGCAGAGAGAGTTGATACATCTGAAGCCCTCCTCTCCAGAGTATTCACCCCTTCGCCATTTCCAAAACCCACATAAACATATACGCCACCACGCAACCAACACTCTCTTGACACTTACTGCTGAAGAGGTTTGCAGCCAACTCAGAACGTCTGCGCATATTGGGCAGCGTAGGCGCTTGCGTACCTCTCGTAATACTCTGCCACATTGTAGGCAGTGCCTATGCTGTACTGGGAGTATGTGGCTGCCGCAGCAGCTGCAGCTGCATAACCCGGCTGACTGTAGGCTTGGCTATAGGTTTGGTTGGCTGCGGCGGTAGCAGCTGCAGCGGCTGCAGCCGCAGCAGCCGCCGCATAGGGGTCAGCATACTGGGCGACAACGGCTGTAGGGGTGGCAGTCCGTCTGCCCACGGGGCTTCTCTCCCTATAAGCGGCCGGGGGAGGCGGAGGCGGCAATGCCCGGTCGTAGGCCGCCCGGGCGCGGTCGTAGAGCTCGTAGGAGTACCGGTCACAGTATTCTCTGTCATACCAAGCCCGAGGGCAGTAGGGCGTGTAGGCCGGGGATGGCGTGGCGATCCGTCCGCGGGAGAAGTAGTAGCTGGCTGCCGTGGGAGCTGGGGTGGCCACAGCTGCCCCCTTCGCGGCCCGGAGGGAGCTGTTGCTCTTGGAGAGCGTGACAAAGATTTTCTGGTCCTCCAAGGGCGTGTCGTTCAGGTTCAAGATGGCATCCATAGCCTCCCGCTCCTTGGCCATGTGGACAAAGGCGTAGTTCTTCACGATGTCGCACTCCACCACTTTGCCGAAGCGCTCGAAAAGCTGCCGGATCTGGGAGGTGGTGGCCTTGGCGGAGACGTTGCCCACGTAGATCTTGGTGGCGTTGCGGATCTTGGAGGTGGCGTACTCCACCGTCAGGTGGGCGCCGTAGAACTCGCTCTTGTGGAGGGCGCTGATGGCCTGGTGGGCCTCGTCCTCTTTCTCCATGTGGACGAAGGCGAAGTTCTTCAGGATGTCGCACTCGTTCACCTGGCCGTATTGCTCGAAGAGCTTGCGCAGTTCCTCCGCCATGACCACAGGCGACAGGCCCCCAACAAAGATCTTCACCATGGTGACCCCAGGGGGGCTTCCCCCTATGCCCCGGAAAAGGGGAAGGAAAAAAAGAGGTGAAAAACAAGAAAATCAGACTCAACCAACTCCTTTCCAGCACCCATTTCTCACCCAATTGCATCTTGGACCTGAAGAATGTGCCAGTTTGTGCCAGGACCCATTAATAATAATAATAATAATAATTTTACAGTATAAAACAGTTAAAATCAGATTAAAATAATCATAACCAGGGCAGGGCATTTGGGGCAAACACTGGGCAATCCATCCATGTCTGTGGAGGTGGCTTCTATATTGGATTCTCGTATTGCATTTTAATATATTACATCCAAGAAGCTATATTCTGCACTGAAGTAGTTATTAATGTTTTATTCATGCATATCAATGGTGCTATATAAATAAATGATAATAATAATAATTCTCCAATGCACATCAAGCATGTCTGATGCGCATTGGGTGCTTCTGATGCACACTTAGCATTTCTGTTGCGCCTCTGCATTTCCTAGCCTTCGCATGGCGGCCAAGTGTCCTCTTTTACAGAAGCCTGTCCTCTTTTTGACGGCATCCTCTGATCCGAAGCCTATCCCAGTTAACATATAAAAAACCCACTGGAGGAGCCCATCATCCACAGTACACCCGGAGTCACCTGGTCCCAAGTCTTCTCCATTCGGGTGAGACGCATTTTGGAAGGGAGATAATGGGATTTGTTATTGTACTTTATTGTGTTATATGTTTTTATGATGTAAGCCGCCTCGATCTCAATGAAGAGGCGAGATAGAAATAATAATAATAATGATAATAATTGTTATTATTATCTTCTCTTGTTACGGGGTTTTCAAGTTGTTTCCAACTTACGGTGACCATAAGGTATCCTGGGGTTGCCATTGCTGGCCTTTGAGGCCGAGAGTGTGACTTGCCCAAGGGCAACCAATGGATGTCATGGCTGAGCTGGGATTTGAACCCTGGTGTCCAGAGTCCCAGTCCAGTGCTCAAACCACAAATCCACATTGACTCTTTTGCACATCGACCCTATAGAAATTAGGCTGCCTGGCACTGCTTGGCACTGTCCTACATGGTTTTGGGATGCATAGTTTTGGGCTCTTGGGCAGAGCGACGGCGAAAGGCCTTGCAAAACTACAGATCCCAAGGTTGCATAGGCTGGAGCCCTTCAAAAGAGCCAAACTGCATCATTTTGACAGTGCAGATGGACCAATGGGTGCATGCCTTTAAAGGCAGGTACCATTTTCCAGCAGATGCAGATCTTTTCTTATGTGTGTTTATGGGGGCGGTGGGGGGTAAAGGGATGGTCTGCTTTGGGGTGCTGCCGGGGGCATCCAAAATGGAAGGCAAGAGAGGCACGACCCCCCCCAAAAGCCCCACCTACATGCCCCCCCCACACACACATTTCCCCTTGCATTGCCTAAGCAAGTGACCCATTGCAAAGGCGGAGAGGATGAGTTTTGGACCACTGGGGACCCCCCCCCCATTTCCGGGGGAGGGAAGGGCCCCCCCCCCCATGCACTCACCGACAGACGTTCCCTCCGGCTGCTTCTCTCCTCTTTAAATGGCAAAATCTCGCCCAATTTTGCAGAACTGCAATGTTTGCAAAACTGTGCAAAAGGGGCAGAGATGGGAGATTGCAATGCAAAAGAAAGATGCAATGCAATTGGATGCAATGCAAAAGGCCCCCTCTTTGCCTCAATCCAGGCGAGGCTGCCTAGGACTGCGCCATGATGGCCTTCTTTGGGATCACGTGACAGACCCCCCTCCCCCACCCCTGGCTCTGGTGCTACATCTCCCAATGAAGGGAAGGAGAAGGAGTCAAGGGGACCCACCTCTGCATGGGCCCCTGACACGCATCCCTGTTTTGTGCCCCTGCACGCCTTTTGCACGTGTGAATGCACCCAAGTTTGCATTTTCTCCTGGCCCAAGACTGCAGGACCCATCCCACTCCAAGGGGGAGGATTAGGAAGGGAAGAGGAAGGCTGAAAAGGGGGTCATTGTCTCCCTCCCCTTAGGACCCCCATTCTTCTTGTCTCCAAAGTGAGTGCACTTAGGATGGAGACCCAGGTTCATATTGGGGGGGGGGTGAATGGGAGCCCCCAGGACACGTGTTGGCTTCCATGGGTGCAAACCTCCAGCTGCATCTACGCTTTGACCCTCCCTATGGCTGCATCTTGCAGAAAGCCTGGGATTTGTAGTTCTGCTAGGCTGGCAGCAACCCCTTTGGGTAGAGAACACTGAAGGCCTTGCAAAACTACAAATCCCAGTATTCCATAGTTGGGAGCTGCAGCACCCAAAGGGATGTCAAGCTGCATTGCTTCTACAGTCTGAAATATGCACTGAGTTTGCAAGGCTGCCTTGATTTCTCAATGCAAGTGGCCAAGACTCAAAGAGGGGTGTCTTGGGCTGTTTTGTCCACACTGCCCTTTGCATCAGTTTGGTCCCACTTTTGATGCCCCCCCCATCCTATGGGACCCTGGGATGTGTAGTTTCACAAACACTCTCTCTCTCTCTCTCTCTCTCTCTCTATACTGTATATACACACACACACACACCATATACATATACATATACATATATATATATATATATATATATATATATATATAGCTATAGATAGGTATGCAACAGAAGTTACAAATTAATTAACACCATTGCAAAATATTTGCAGTCTGTGTCTCCCTCATATCTATATCTATATATCATATACATATATATTATAGATATAGATATGAACCATTGCAAAACATTTGCATGGTGTGTCTTTCATATACAGTACTGTACTGTATATGCAAATCTCATAGACAGAGATAGATACAGTATATAGACATAGATAGGTATGAAACAAAATTTGCAAATTAACTAACACCATTGCAAAATATTTGCAATATGTGTGTGTCTCTCTCTCATTTTATATCTCAGATAGATAGATAGATAGATAGATAGATAGATAGATAGATAGAGGTATGCAACAAAAGTGACAAATTAACCACACCATTGCAAAATATTTGCTTAATGTGTGTGTGTCTCTCTCTCTCACACACACACACATATATATTAGGTGACTTGTGGTCCCTTTCAACTCTATGGTTCCAACTATATGGTTCTGCAATGCCATGCATCTCTCATCAGGGAAGGACTCTGGGCATGGTTCAAGTGACATAATGCCAGTGACATGGCACCCAAGTGTCAGCTTAGGTCATGCCTTGCGCTGACCAATGGGGCGGCCCCCAATTGTGACACCAGTGACTGTGAGCCACCTTGCCTTGGAGGCCTTCACCATGCCTGGCCTAACATGGTGGCAGCTTTTTTGGTTGTGCCAGGCATGCTGTGCCCTGCGCTACAAGATGAATAAACCGGACGACGCCACAGAAGGGCTGACTTGGCAAAAAGTGGCCGCTGCCTGCGCCGCGATTCCATTGGTGGCGCTGGGGCTGAAGTGGTTGCGGAGGACAGTCCTTATGGAAAAGGAAGAAGCAGAGGTGATGGCCCTGGGGTGGCACTGTGGGCGGATGGGGACTCAAGGAGGGCTCCCATCTTAGGTCTGTGAAGCCGTGGAAAGAGTGCACCAATGCCCATCCAGGATCACTCTAGGGTTATGCATTCGTAACTGCGGTGGTGAATTCCAGTGATGTTTCCCCCCTTTCTACTTTATGTGGCCCACTCTAATTCTACTCTATGCAGACCACTTGGCCCAATCCTACTTTATGTGGCCCGCCGAGCCCACTCCAGTTCTACTTTACATGGCCCACCCTTAGTCCTACCCTATATGGTCCATCTGGCCAATCCCAGTCCTGTTTTACATGGCTGACCTGGCACTACCCTTTGTGGCTAACCCCAGTCCTCCTTTACATGGCCCACCTGGCCTTCAGTCAATTCCAGGTTGCCCATCCTGGCCACCCCAAACCAAGCATCTCCTTTCTTTCCCTTCTCAGGAGGTGCCACTGTGCAATGAGGCGGACCTGGAAGGCCGTATTTTGCAGTCCTTCTCCAAGATGGAACAGGACCTGGTGCAAATGCTGACGGAGGTGCGGAGGCAGAGGTCGACGCTCTCAGCCCGCCACCGCAGCTGCAAAGCCCCCGAGTGCCAGTGCGACGGGGACGGCAGCAACGACAAGGCCTTCAATGTGGTCGTGTACGACATCATCGAAGAGGAATCAGACCAGAAGTGAAAGACAGATGGGAATAAAAACTGGCTGAGCGTGTGAGAGTGGACGGGTCATGTGCTTCCGTGGGTGCAACCAATGCACATCGTGGGCACCTCTGAGGGTGGCATGGGAGGTTGGGCAGCACGGGACAGAGATGGGAAAGGAGGGGTGCGGATGGGTGCCAGAAAGCCAAAAGCAGGGTCAGAGCTTTGGCGAATGTTGGGGAATGCTAGCCTGAAAGGCCAAAAAAGGAACTTTTGCAAGCTCTGCTGTCAATAGACGTGTACACACACACACACACACACACACACACACACACACACAGAGAGAGAGAGAGAGAGAGAGAGAGAGAGAGAGAGAGAGAGAGATGCATGCACGCTTGTGGCAAATGCTGGATGCCGGAAGGGAGAAATGGGATAGGGAAGATTTTATTGGCCAATGCCGTCTCTCCCAGCCCTATGGCAGACAAATGCGCTGGGCACTCGGTTCCTTTATTCATTTGCAAGATGTACAGTCACCCTTTGCATCCACTAATATTTCTATCCACAGATTCCACTGTCCGTGGCTTGAAAACACCCAGAAATAAATACAGATCCCACAAGCAAACCTGAGGTTTGCCACTTTTGCATAAGGGACACCGTTTTATGCTGTCGTTGCGTTTCATGGGCCTTGAGCACCCCTGGATTGATCTGCCTATCTACCTATGTGCCCCTGGGCCTTGCTTGTGAACGGATGCAGCAATGGCAAAATAATGTCATTTTGTGAGTTATCCAGCCTCGGTTGTTGTGGCATCAAAGCTCCCTGGCGGAGGTGGCTGAATATCTCACCAAATGCAGTGCAGAACTGGTCTGTGTTATTTCGACACTTGTTAGCACAGCAATGCGTATAATTAATTAATGGGGGCATACAGATAGATAGATAGATAGATAGATAGATAGCGATAGATACAAATCCCAGGTTTCCATAGTCCTGGAATCCAATCCAAGGTCCCACTTGTACAACCCTTGGCTTTGTTTCCAGACCCCATTTTGTAGCCGTTTTGCCACAGCGGCCACAAATATCAGGAACGTCGTACATTGCTGGACATCCCCTCCGACCCAGCTACCCCTGGCATCGTGCAATGGTGCCCAGCAAGTCAGGAATGATGGGCCCTGGAGTCCCTGGAGGGCCAAAGGTTGGGAAGCACTGGCTTTGATGTGTGAAGCCCAGGGCTTTGTGATCTCACTAATGGTCAGATGTCCAGGCAGCTCAGAGCAGTGGTGGCTCAGAGCAGTTGGGAAGGCAGCTGGTTGCCATCATGTGGTTCTTCCTGGGCTGCTTGGCACTTTGCACTGGGCTGCTTTGGCTCCAGGAGGAGGAGGGTGGCACGGGTCCCTTGGACGGAGGGTATGCCCAGATTAGAGGACTCTGGTGGCTGAGCCTGGTGGGATGTTACGCCTTGGGGCATCTCCTGGGTATCATGACTTGTTGGAACAGAAGGCATCCAGAAGATCAGAGGAAAGCCAAGGTGAGAGGCTGGCAGAGCCAGAGACCTGGAAACATAAGGCAGCGCACAAGGTTTTCTGGGAAAGATTTGTTCAGAGAGGAGTTTGCATCTTTGCCTTTCTCTGAGGCTGAGAGAATGTGGTCACCCAGCGGGTTTAAGACTCATGCATATACTATATATCCAAAGCGGGCACCTCCATCCGATGCTGTAACATCCATTCCATAGATGTGTGTCATGGCTTGAGCATTGAACTGCAACTCCGGGGTCCAGTTGGAAACCCAGGTTGACGATCTTGGGCAAGCCACACGCTCTCAGCCTCAGAGGGAGGCAAAGGGAAAACCCCTCCAGAGCAAACCACCTTGAGAAAAAACCTACGACTGGTTCACCTGAGGGTTGCTATAAGTCGGAAATGACTTGAAGGCTGACATCGTCGACAACCACAAAGGAGAGGACCGCTCTGGTTGCACTGGGGAGGACTTTCTGGAGCTTAGGGGCAACCACCAAGAAGGCCCCGTCAGGCCTTGAAACGCTGGCCCCAAACAGATGCATTAAATTGTGTTTGTATGCGGAGAGATCTTGGAGCTCCTTTGAGACTCGCTGAAAGGAAGACGTTGGCGGCATGGACTTTCCTAGGCTTAAGGCTACTTCCTCAGAGGCATTTGGAGATACATTAAATGCATCTGGAAATGCACCAAAATGCATCGGAGGAAGCAGACTTAAGCCTAGGAAAGCTCATGTCGCCAACTTCTTTCTTTCAGTGAGTTTCAAAAGTGCTATAAGATCTCTCTAATTATTATTATTATTCAAATGCATCAGAGGGAGCAGACTTAAGTCTAAGAAAGCTCCTGCTGCCAACTTCTTTCTTTCAGTGAGTCTCAAAGGTGCTACCAGATCTCTCTACATCCTGATCCTACAGACTAACGCAACTGTATCTTTGAACTAAATTGCGTTGCAAGACCTCTTTCTCGGACCCTGGATCCCCAACCCTTGTATTTAGAGGGCACCATCTTGTTTCCCCAAACAACCGCTTAGCCTTGCTTTCTTCCACCCAGGTCATAGTCCAGACGCCTCACTTTCCAGGCCGCAGCTTTGCTATCGAATGCAACCTGGACAACTTCACCGGACAAACTGGAGACAGACCTAGTGATTTGCTGGAGAAACTGGAGAGGGACCTAGTGATCCTACTCCATAATGTCATCCAGTGTAAGAGGGCCGTGGCTAGTGACCAGTTGGATAGCAGCGAGGCCCAGCATGGCCTCCCCTTTGAGAACGTGGTGGTCTACACCATCCAAGATAAGAACAAGAATAAGGTAATGATATTCAATCAGTATTGAATCCTGCGAGGGCGCGAAGGGTGAGTGACTGGAGAAGAAGTATGGAACGGATGAAGGAAGACTTAGCTTAGAAAGGAGGGAGGTAAAGGAGTAAAGGATGGAGAGAGGAGAAAGATTTGGAAGAGGCGTTTAGAAAAGGGGGTAAAGAAAGAGGACGAGGTTTGGAAGAGAAAGCTGGGATAAGGAATGTGTCTAATCATAATATTGCGAATGCTAATAGTTGGGGTGTATCAACTTGAGAAATCCTTTTCACCAGGGAACTACAACACCCAGCAGCCACTCGCTAGAAAGGGGATTATAGTACAAAAAAATAACTTGTGCAAGCTCTGCAGACAAAAGAAGGTATATATACACATACACATATACATATACGCATGCATGCATGTGGCAAAACAATGTTGGAAGGGAGAGATGGGGCAGGTAATATTTTACTTGCCAATGCCGCCTAATGCCATTTCACCCAGGCCTGTGAGAGACAAATGCGCTGGGCACTTAGCTCCTTTATTCATTAGCAAGATGTACAGCTGGCCCTTTGTATCCACGGATATTTCCATCCACAGATATTTCCATGCCACAAGCAAACCTGGGTCTTGCCATTTTGCACAAGGGACGCCATTTTACTTGGCCCTGGATTTAGGTATGCATTGAGAGGGCACCCTTTTGTTTCCCCAAACAACCGTTTGGCGTTGCTTTCTCCCACCCAGGCGGCCATAGTCCACACGCCGGACCTTCCCTGCCGCGGCTGCGTGATGGAAGCCCATCTGGACAGTTTCGCTCAAGAAACTGGAGAGGAATATAGGGACTTCCTGGAGAAGATGGAGAGGAACGTAGTGGTCCTACTGCATGTGCTCCACCAGCATAAGAGGGCTCTGGCTAGTGGCCAGTCGGCTGGAGAGAGGGCTAGCGGCGCCGTGGCCCAGGACAACGTGGTGGTCTACACCGTCCAAGAGCAGAGCTAAACATGCGGCCAGAATGCCAGGAGGAGAAAGAAAACTTCCAATAAAGGCTTTGCAGCAGCCGCTGCCATACACGCAACACGAGATATCTATGCGCACAAATATTTTTGACAATTTACTGTATATGCTCAAACCCATGTATAAGTCGAGGGCAAGTTTTGGGGCCAAATTTATGGATTTTGCTAGGACCCATGGATAAGTTGAGGGTAAAACTTAGAGGCATATAGCAAAGGATCAAAAGAGTGAAGCAAAGTGATGTCAAAGAACTTGCAAAAGTCCAGCAGGCATCACTCTTATGTGCTTAGTCTTAAAGCTGTACGGATGAGAGAATACGGAGGATAAATGCTTCTGGGACAGATTATACCCTTGCTTTTCACCAGGAAATATGCTTTCCTTTTAAATAAGAGTTAAGATACAGTGCTTACATTGACCTGTGTGTAAATCGACTCAGGTTTTTTTGGGTCAGTTTTTTGACCTAAATTTCTAGACTTATACATGAGTACATACAGTAATCCCATTTCTTGGATGCCTTTGCAAGGCTGACGTCTCTCCAAGGTGGCTCACAGTGTAAAACACACATGCACATGCAAATTGTTGTGCGATCCGCACCGAAACACATACACACCTGCCCCCCCCCCCCATATACACACAATTGTCAAGATCCTATATGACGTTTGTGTAGTGCAAGTATGGCTGCTGCCACACTGCAGATTTAAAGCAGTTTGGCGTAGCTTTAACCATCATGGCTCCATCCTATGGAAACCTGGGATTTATCTATCATCTATCTATCTATCTATCTATCTATCTATCTGTATGCCTCCATTAATGGAGTACACTCATTCCTCCATCTTTGCAGCTTTGATATTTGCGGATTTGATTTATTCACAGATTTGATTAATATGTTCTCTCTAGGAGATTCTAGGTCATCCAGTGCAACTCTATGGTCACCTTTAACTAAAAGTGGCATTGAAAGACCTAGAGATTCCTAGAGAGGACACTCTACTAAGCCTTTGTAGCTCCTCCAGCACAGTTCTATGGTCAGTGTCTGTCGGACGTTGACCATAGAGTTGAGGACCTAGAGATTCCTAGAGGTGTACTCTCAAATAAAAACATGGTGTTTTGGTTATTTGTGGTTTTTCCATATTCATGGGGGTCTTGTGCCCCTAACCCTAGCGAATACAGAGGGACAAGTGTATATGCATTAATAGAGTATATGCATTAACGGGCATCGCTTTGCTAAGAAATGTAGAAATGACATTGGCTGGTTGTGCACTGCAAAAATAATGCCATTTTGTGTGATACTGAGCCGCCTCTGCCAGAGAGCATTGATGCCACAGAGAACATTGATGCCACGAGGCTGAATACGTCACATACATAATGACATTATTTTGTCATTTCTGCATCTGTTGGCAAAGCAAGGCCCAGGAATGT
>NC_056530.1:26589887-26624887 GCF_019175285.1 Sceloporus undulatus
ATAGATAGATAGATAGATAGATAGATAGATAGATAGATAGATAGATAGATAGAGTTTTACAATTCTGGATTCTGCTCATGGCTCTCAAGGGGAGCTTTGTGGGTACAGAAATTTTCCTTGTTCAAGTTTCGGCCTGTCTAGTTGACCATGACACTTTGGGGAAACTTTCTCTTGCACAAATGCAAGAAATCCTTTCCTTTGTGCTGAATGATCCTTGGAGGGTTTGTTTCCACCTTGCAAGGCAGTCTTGGTGGTATCCCTTTTTATTGTCTCTATAGCTACTAAGAGAAAGAAAACATTGCACCAAAGCCGTCCTGGCGTGGCACGATATTCGGTTCGTCGTCCTTGAAATCCCACCTAATCTCCACTTCTGAGTTAGAGCATGTCTCCCCTTGCAAAGGACAGAAACAGGAGAAGCCAAAACGTGGAGGTTTCTTTTTTGCAACAGGTACCAAACGCTGCAGAGAGGGGAAACTATTTTTGCTTTCCCGTCTCAGGCAGCAAAACATCTTAGGCCAACCCAGCATAAATAAACCCAGCGTTGTTCTTGGCTGGGATCAGTTAGTCCCAGTTTTCCAATGGGTTTGACTCAACGTTCAACAAACCACTCAATAGGCCTCCCGTATTCTCCAATGTTTCACCATGAAAACATGAGTCCAAGCTGCGCCGTGGAAAGTAATGCCGTTGGACATTGCCATGGCTCTGTGCAATGGGATTGCCGGGATTTGTAGTTTGGTGAGATAGTTAGCCTTCTCTGTCAGATATTTAGCCTTCTCTAGTGCCACAGTAAACTATGCATCCTTAGCTGAGCGAATGCAAGCTATCTTCTTTTGTACTTGGAACTCAGTTTGCAGCACTTAGAATAAGCTGGGGATAAAGGAGGAGGGAGGGAGAAAAACAAGGACATTTTAAAACCAGTCAGAAAATTGGGAAGGGAGAGGATTCACTGGGACTGTCCCTGCCAAGTTGGGAGGGTACAATTGCACATCGATGAGCCATGCGCATTGGCTGGGACAATAAGGTGCTACTGGGCAGCCAAGGTAGACATCTGGGAGTGTAAAGTTACACCTCAATTCTTCTTTGCAATGGTAAATGTATGAAAGGTACATGCATGGAGCATGGAAGATCTGTAAGGCAAATGTGTGAAAGATCTGTCAGGTAAATGCATGAGAGATGTTTCAGGTGCTGCTAAGTCTTTGGATGTTTTCACCGCAATGGACCAATGCAAGGACCTCCCTGGAAACTGTCCAGAAAGTGTGAATGAGGCTGTGTTCCTAATGCTACTTTCTGGATGCCTCAGGGATGTAACATGAGAAGCATAATGTCCTTTTAACGGCTATTGATCTTCCCTGAGTGAATAATTCACCTTAAGGCTGGAGGGGCTGGGAAGGACTGATAGATCCAGCGCCCGGCGGATGGATGCACAAGAAATTTGGCTATTGGTACAGAGAAGAGTCATTTGAGCGTTGGACTATGACTCTGGAGACCCGGGTTCGAATCCCTGCTCTAGCGTAAAGAGCCACTGGGTGACCATGGGCAAGTCACACTCTCTCAACCATAAAGTCAAACCCTCTTTGGAGAAACTTGACTGATCCAAACAAGGCCAGGAGCATGTCACAAACTGCAAAGGTGGAGAAGGCATCGTGAAATGTAGGACCTTTAACATTGCAAACCAAAAAACACAACTACACGCATCCCTTTGATTTGATTATTCACAGTTTTGATTCATATGTCCTCTCTAGGAATCTCTAGGTCCTCCTCCGGTGCAACTCTATGGTCAACTTTAAACATTGCACTGAAGGACCTAGATATTCCTAGAGAGAGTACTCTACTAGGCATTTTGTAGCTTCTCCGGCGCAACTCTATGGTCACTGACCACAGAGTTGCGTTGGAGGACCTAGAGATTCCTAGAGAGGTGTCCTCTCAAAACATGGCGGTTTTGTTATTTGTTGTTTTTCCACATTCATGGGCGTCTTGTGCCCCTAACCCTAGAGAATATGGAGGGACAAGTGTACATATATTTCTTCTTTGTTGTCTCTGTGAATGCACACAAATGGGTTATATTTGTGTCTGCACAGCTAGCTCGAGAACATTCTTAGCACCATTAGAGGCGGAGGGTTTTGGCGGTAGCAACTGCCATATTGGACTGGTTTCCCGCCTAAACCCTCTGCTCCTTTTATCCGCCTTTGACTCTCCAGAGGTTCATTTTCCTGTCAGGCTTTTAAAATTCTTTTTGACAGGACCTATCTGCGTTTTGGCGGCCATTTCTTAACATCATTCTTCATATTTTAAACCAAAGGCTGCGGTTCCTTAGGGAATCACATAATTAAATGTGAATTTTATATTCTGAGGTAAAGCTGTTTTAAGGACAGCTTGTGCTGTAATTTCTTAGAGAATCGCGTACTTAAATGTGAATTTTATATTCTGAGGTGAAGTTGTTTTAAGGACAGCTTGTGCTATGATTTCTTAGGGAATCACATACTTAAATATGAATTTAAATTCTGAGGTGAAGTTTTAAGGACAGCTTGCGCTGCGATTTCTTAGAGAATCGCGTACTTAAATGTGAATTTTATATTCTGAGGTGAAGTTGTTTTAAGGATAGCTTGCACTGCTATTTCTTAGGGAATCACATACTTAAATATGACTTTAAATTCTGAGGTAAAGTTGTTTTAAGGACAGCTTGCACTGTGATTTCTTAGGAGTTTATCAGACAAAGAAAATTGGACGTATAATCCAATGGCAATCTGAACCCAGTCGTGGGGTTTAACATTATTGCGTGATAAACCACTATGGGAAGCCAGTCCAAGTGCAATCATGGGGTTTCACGTTATTGCGTGATAGACTGCCACACACAAATTCTGTTTTTGGGCAATGGGGAGCCAGTTCGAATGCAATGAGCATTCACGTAATTTTGCTAAACTAGAGAATTCGTTCTGGCCCCACTTTCTTTTCATTCTAAAATTAAGAGAAATTCCTCCCTTGTGATAAACTCCTTAGAGAATCGCATACTTAAATGTGAATGTTAAAGTTGTTTTAACGGTAGCTTGCCTCGCCTTCGCGTTTGGCAAAGCAATTCCTTTTTCGGAGGAAAGTTTTTAAAATTAAATGGCCGTTTGCCTCAATAGGTGTTCCTTGGCAGAATTCCTTTGTTCTCCCGAGGTAATTTTTTAAAATGGTTGCCCCTTTTGCGGGTGCCCTTGGCAAAGCTCCCTTTGCCTCCTGAGGAATTTTTTTTAAAATGGCGCCCGCCTCACTGGCACGCTTGGCAAACTCCCTTTGAACACGCAAACCTCCATATTTGCGGCTTTGATTATTCACGGATTTGATTAGTATGTTCTCTCTAGGATATCTAGGTCCTCCAGCGCAGCTCTATGGTCAACTTTAACTAAAAGATGCACTGAAAAATATGGGCTTCTTAGACCTGCTCAAAATGAACTATGTTTTGGAATTCCTCCTGGACAGAAGGTGGCAATGTAGGACATGTCTTGAGAAAAGGAGGATGTTTGCCAACCTGGCCTCCATTGCAAGAAGGTTGCCAAAAACATGGGAAAGGAGCTCAATGGTTCTGCGTCACTCCCTCCTTAGGAAATATTGATCGGGAGAGAGCATCCTTTGCATTATTGCATTACTTGGAGGGACTTCTCTGCAGACACAGAACCCGAACCTGGGGCTAATTGTCCATTTCCACGCTGACGCCGTGCCAGGGAAGCGTCCATGCCAACCCTGGAGTGCAAAAGAGGAGCCTGGGTGGGATTACGGAAAACCACGCCGCTGCTGCCTTGCCCTGTTTTTCAGCAGTGCTTGGCGCTTCATTTGGCACCATTTTCTCAAGGAACGATATAGCTATGGGGATGTTGGCGCAATGTGGGCATTGCCGTCCATGTACAAACTCTGCTCCCACCAGAGAAATTTTCCCACAGCCCCAGAATTTCTAGCACCGCATAACCTTTTCTTGCATTGCAGGACATTCCTAGCATTGCAGTTTTTGAACTTCAGTTGAGCAAAGGCTTGCAATCCTTCAGAGGAGGCATACAGAACTGTTGTGTTGGGATATGGAGTTTATCCCACAAAGGAGTTTATCCTGTGAATGTCCCAGAAAAATGGCATAATTACGCGAAAGGATTTCACACAACATCGCACAAAACCTGTCATTAAAGTGGTCACAAAAAAACATGAACATGCATCTTTTTACTTTCAGGATTTCAGCCGCAATGCATTTCCAATGTCACTTTATTTGTGCAATTGTGTGTGTCAATCATTCGTGCAATTGCTCACCATTTTCGCTTTATGTGCGAGATGCTTTAAATACACTTTAATACCAAAATTAGCCCCAGTGTGATAAACTTGGAGACCAGGGTTCGAATCCCCCCTCAGCCATGATGAAACACAATGGGTGATCTTGGGCAAGTCACACTCTCTCAGCCTCAGGAAGGCAATGGCAAACCCCCTCCGGACAAACCTTGCCCAGAAAAACCCATTGTAGGGTTGCCATAATTTAGAAATGACTTGGAGGCATACAACAACGACAGCAACAACAGGAGTGGGAAGATGCTTTTACGTCTCAGGCACCCAAATATGCTGGCTTTAAAGTGGTCACTTTAATTTGGAGGCAGGGCAGGGTGACTCAATGTCCCCTCCGTGAAATGTAAGACGTTCGAGAAAAAGGTGGGCCATGACCAAAGAAAAGCTTGAAGCTGTTCCTAAAGCAATGGAAACCCATGCTTCTTAGCCATGCTCAAAATGGAGGAACATCTCCTGGGCCAAAGGCTGAAATGTAGGACAGGTCCTGGAAAAGGAGTGCCTCTGGCAACAAAAATGTCTCTGTTGCCTGGCATCATTCCTTGATGGATTTGGAAACCATGCAACATTTTTTCCTGACTGAGCAACTTGCAGAGAGACACTCAATGGACCCAAAACAATGAGCGGCTTAAGAGCAAACTAGACAAAAGGCCTTTTTAAAATCTTGTCTGGGAGGAATATGTCTTCTCTTGCCCAGGGCAGGTAAACTGAAACTCCCAGAAGGACTGGGCGGAGAAGAGTTGCCATGTTGGGGAGATCCAGGCTTATCGGCTTCGTTTGGTACTCAACACGGACGACATAATTGCTAAAAATTATAATTTATTGGTTGAAAACCACTGCAGCACATTGCAGACATTAGCAAAAACTGGAGAGGGCTCCATTCATGAGAGCCATAATGGTTTGACTATGACTCTGGAAACCAAGGTTCGGTTCCTTGCTCGGCCATGGAAACCCTCTGGATGACTTTGGATAAGTCACACTCTCTCAGCCACAGGGGATGGCAATGGCAACCTGGCCATCGGCCACTAGATAAAGTCATGCCTTTATAAATCCATCAGGGCAAGGGCACCACTAGACAGGATGGCGATGGTGGAGTATCTTCAGTCTCAGAGACGGGACGCTGCTTTGTCACTCACACAAAATAGCAAAAATCAAAGTTTGCTTTTGGGGATTTATACCTTTTGGGAATATTTCAGAGCCAGGGATGGTTGAATCCGTCGATAAAGAATCTGTCAGTATGGAGGGCAGGCTGTATTTTAACATATATAAATAAATTCCCCCAAAGCAAACCCTTGATTTTGCCATTTTATATAAGGGACACCATTTTACTATCCATTGTATTTCATGGGACTTGAGCGTCTGCAGATTTTGGTATCCATTAGGGGTCCTGGAACCAAACCCTAGCGGATACAATTGCCTCCCCCCCATTATAAATTCCAAAAACAAACCATGATTTTGCCATTTTATATAAGGCAGGGGCACCATTTTATTCTAAGTGGAAGAGCTTGGAACCGTTGGAAATGACAGTTGGAAGGTTGGAGAGTTGGGAAGGGCAGAAATGGACCCCATTTTACTCTCCATTGTATTTCATGGGACTTAAGCATCTACTATATATTCCAAAAAGTAAACTATGATTTTGCCATTTTATATAAGGGGCACCATTTTATGATGCCGCCGGATTTAACAGGACGTGAGCATTTATGGGGTTTGGGTACCCACGAGGAACCAAACCTCAGCGGACACCAAGGACCCATATTGCACCTTCCAAAATATTATTTCATTCTTCCCAAATTTCAACGGGACCCACATGTGGCCCAGCAAGATCCAAAGGAGAAAAGCAGTTCATCATGGGGGGTGAACAGACAAGTGCTTTAGCCCCCTGGGAAGGGCAAGGCTCTCCTCCTCTCCTCCTCCCCAGCTGACTTAACTGGGAGCAAACTCCTTTTAATCCAGTTTGCAGCCATTGAAGTCGGATGAGGATAAAAGTGGAGGAAAGTGATCAAGAGAGAGAAATTTGGGACATTTTGGAAAGAGATGGGGAAAATGGGAGAGCTTGGAACCATTGGAAAAGACAGTTGGAAGGCTGACAGTTGGAAGACTGGACGGTTGACCAGGGCACCAGAGCTCTCTGCAAGAGGAGGCTAAATGCTCCACGAAACTACACCTTTAAAGACATCTACAGCTTTGAGCCATGACAGTTAAAGCAGTGTCAACTGGGTTTATTTCTGGTAGTGCAGATCAGACTTGGGAGCTTTCGTATGGGTAACATTTCGCCTTCTCTGCCAGGGAGAGCAATTTGCCTAAGGTCACCGATGGGCTTCAGTGGCTGAACGGGGGATTTGAATCCTGGCCTCCAGGGCCTTAGTCCAACACTCAGACCATGACAGCTTAAAAAATATGCCACGGTTTCCTAACTGTGGATGTCTTGTAAAGTTGGCTCGAAGCGGGGAGAGTTTCTGGTTGCAAGGAGAGACTACGTATAAAGTGTGGCTGTTTGCTTTCCAAAAGATGTGGGTGGGGAGATGGAGACGCCAGGGCTGGGCCCAAAAAAAGGAGAGGCGCCCACCTGGGCTAGAAATACCTGGGGAAGAAGGGAAAAGCAGGCAGAGCGGCTACGGGAGCCTTTGGGAGGAACTTTGGGAGAGCTGAAATACATCTCCAAATTTGCTGGGTAAGTCAGGTACATCAGGTGCGTCAGTAGGGATGGTGGGGAACGTGGAGCACACTATGCCAGGGCTGAATGCTACGGGATCCTGAGATTTGCAGTTTGCTGTGGCGCCAGAGCTCTCCAAGAGAGGAGGCGGATGGTCTCACAAAGCTACAAATCCCAGAAATCCATTGCATTGCAGTGAACAAGGTGCGTTATTTCTTCTCAAGTTCTTCCAGTTAGACAGGGGAAAGGAGGCACTGGCAGGTATTAAGTCTTTTAGGCACACTGAGAGCACAAGGTTCGAATCATGTCAACATTCCTTCCAATCCCACCTTGCGAGGACAGGATTTAAGAGACAACTGGGCCTACAAATGCCAGTTTTCCCCTGACATACCTGGGTCTCTTGGCACATCTATAGCCAGCCCACTAAACCTTTGTGCAACTCTGAATTTGTGGCTTTGCATTTAGACATGGCTGTGTTGCATCGTACCTTTGCAAACATGGGATTGTTGTCTTTTCAGAGTCTCCAGAGGCAATGGTGGCCTTCATCCATGCTGTTGTCCTCTCTTTCCTGCTGGCTACCGGCGGACGGAGCTACGAAGCTGCCGGACTTGGTTGCCACCTTCGCTGTAAGTTTTGCAGATTTGGGGGTGAGAGGCAGTTGGATCTCGGGGTGTGTCTACATTGTTGAAATAATGCTGTTTGAGACCTCTTTAAGTGCTGTGGCTCCGTCCTATGGAAACCTAGGATCTGTGGTTTTACAACACTCTTCTCTGCCCAAGAGCGAGGACTGCTCACCAAACTACAAATCCCACGATCCTGCAGCATGGAGCCATAGCAGTCAAAGTGGTGCCAACATGCTTTATTTCTACAGTGCAGACGCATCCTTAATTGCAACGCAAGCAAAGAGGGAGTTTCCTCTGCCACAAATGGTGGAGCCTCTTTCTCTGTTGTGTGCCTTCAAGTCATTTCTGACTAATGGCGAGTCTAAAGACCAAGGGGTTTCCTTGGCAAGATTGCCCACTGGGTTGCCATGGCTGAGTGGGGGATTCGAACCCTGCTCCATTGCTTCAACCACTACACCACAGTGGATCTGGAAGTCTTCCCAAAGAGGCTGGGGATGCTCTCGCTGAACATGCTGCACTGAGCATTGGGTTGGACTGGATGATGCTATGATGGCAAAGGCAGCAATCTAGCTTTGCAAATGCTAGCTTTATGGTCCACAGCCCTCTCCCTCTGACATTTTGCCGCCAGCTCTGAGGCTTTTAAAAAGGGGTTTTCATTATTATTGTTATTTTTTACTGGAACGGTTTCAAAAGGGCACTTTAAACCTCGCGCAAAAGGCCGCTTTGATCTCCATTTTAAATAATTCAAAACATATTTCTTTGGAGCGAGGATTTCTCATTGCAATGGCTCTGTTTCCAGACGCAATCGTAAGCGATGACATTTATTGCTATGGTGCCCCTTCGCTTCCGAGGCTGCGTCCGCACTGAAGAAATCATCCGGTTTGACCCCGCTTTCGCTGCGCACGGCCCCATGCTGGGGAACTGTGGAAATGGTAGTTTGGTGAGACGTTTGGCCTTTTCCATCAGGGAAAACAAACTGCAAATCCTAGGATTCCATTCCAGGGAACCATTGCGCCTTTTGGGGATGTATTATTATTTCCTACAGTAAATAACTGCAGCTTGCAAAATGGAAAAGCATTATGAGGATACTGGGTTTACTGGTGGGAGATTAATGAATGTGAGTGGGGAATTTTCGCCGCCTTGAGTCCCTATATTGGGAAAAAGGTGGGATATAAATAAAGGTTAATAATAATAATAATAATAATAATAATTTTCCAAGCACAATTTTCCAGCCCAATAACAGACGCTGAACCCCGGCATACAACTGATTTCAAGGTTTTGAAGCAAGGCTGTCTCTGGCTGCTGTCACACTGCATAATTAACGCAGTTTGACACCACTTTAACTATGGGATCCTGGGATTTTGTAGTTTGTTCTGGCCCCAGAGCTCTCCGAAATGTCTCACGAAACTGCCGATCCCGGAAAGCCATAGCATGCAGCCACGGTGGTGTCAAAATGGTTTCTTTCTGCTGTGTAGATGCAGCCTCCGTTTGTCTCCTTCCTCCCCAGCCTTCAACGTAACCATCAAGAGCGACCGCCGCGGGACGTGCCGCAACACCCACACCCTCCAGGCCTGCGTCGGCTATTGCGAGTCCAGTGCCTTCCCTTCCAAGTACTCTGTCCTCTTGGCCAGTGGCTTCCAGCACAACGTCACCTCCGTGTCCCAGTGCTGCACCATCACCAAAATGCAAAAGGTGAGCGTTGGCATCAGTGGCACCAAACTTGGGATCTGTAGTTTTGCAAGATCCTGCGCCAGCCCTTCTCTGCCCAACGGTGCTGGTGCCTCACCAAGTCCCAGGATTCTGCAGCATGGAGCCGCGGTGGTTAAAGTGGCGTCAGACGGCATTATTTCTATAGCGTAGAAATAACAGCACCGTGTTATCTGCAAGAGGCCTATCAAAAGTCCAAAAAGTCAGTTAGATAGAGAAATGAGTGGATAGTGAATATATGCATTTTTAAAAAATCTGCTATATGGAAATAATTTGGTTTTATATTGGAATTATTCAAGAATTGATGATAAAATGATTGTGTGGATAGATAGATAGATTTAAAAAAAACCCAGTATCAATCCAATCCAAAAATATAGCTGTATTAGTTTGTCAAATTGGTATGTAGAGAGATCCTGTCGCACCTTGGAGACTCAAAGGTCTCTCTACAAGATCTCTCTACATACCAATACCAATATTAACGTTATTTAATAGCCAGGAAAGCCACGCCGTCTCTCTTACCTGTCCATCCTTCTCCTCCAGGTCAAGGTGCGGCTGCGTTGCGGGGAGAGCTGGCGCGAGACCGTGGAGATCTTCACCGCCAAGGCCTGCCAATGCGACATGTGCCGCCTCTCCAGATATTAGCAGGTTGGCACGACCAGTCCCCGTGCCAATGCTTGCAAGCTTCGAGTACCAACCTTTGCCACTATAACTTCGCCAGCCTCTTCTTCCTTTCCCCAATTCCACCTCCGTTGAGGTTGCAAGCTTGGTTTTGGCTGCTCCGGATACCAGAGCAAGAAAAGCAACGGATTCAGATTATACACACACGCACAAAAGATGACATCTAAACTTTAGGAAGAGCTTCTGGAATGCAAGAGCTGTTTGGGGCCTCATTCCCACTACTTTTTAAACTGGATAATGATTTGGTTTGAACGGGTTCAAATGATCCTGGTTTCCATTTGAATCGAATTACCAAAGTGGTTTGGCGAGGGGGCCTATGGCTAGACCTATTTAACCTGTGTCTTTTTGACACAGGTGTTTTTCCGCATCTTTTTGGATAAATCAATTCTGTGCAAGTGTGCAAACCAGATGCGGGGATCGGAATCGGTTTAAATTTGCCCTTCGGCCAGCTGGAGCGGGTCTATTTTGAACCAATTTGTTCTTGAATGGGAACCATAAGAGGGTTATTTTACGGGGGGGGGGGGATGCAATTGGGGCAAATGTAGTGGGAACCATGCTCCGCTGTCAAATCAGTCCATCGATTCGGATCACAAACCGATTTATTTGTAAGTGGGAATGAGGCCTGGATGGACTTTCCCGGAGGGTGGTGGGCTTTCCTTCTATGTTGTGGTTGTGTGCCTTCAAGCCGTTTCCGAGGGGTCATTCACACATTGTTGTTGTTTTAAGTGGATGCAAGCAAAACGTCAGGAATAAACTCTTCTAGGACATGGCCCCATAGTCTGAAAAACCCACAAAAAATAATGGATGCTGGCCATGAAAGCCTTAGACTCTTTCAGTTCCCTTGCTCACATCCGCCAGCATTCAAATTAACACCGAGTCGACTGTATTCAAAACCTGTCCAAGGCATGCAGAGTTTAATCCTGAACTAACCTGGGTCTATTTTGCATCAGTTAATCACACTGACGACAATGTGAATCTTTTTTTAAAAACTTGGGGTAAAAACCTGGTATTGATTATCCCGGCGTAAGTGGTTTTTTGGCACCTTCCCCCCAAAAAACTGCATGTGAACAACAGAGATTCATGCCAGATTTATTCTGGATTATTTTCACCGTGTGAATAATCCTAGAGATATGTCTTAAGGCAAACCTATCAGGGGTTTTCTTGGCAAAATTTATTCTGAGGTGCAATTGCCCACAAGTTAGAGAAAAACCTATTGTCAGTCAATCAATCAATCAACCAACCACATTTATCGTACACGGCCATAGGTTGTCACAATATATATGTATGTATGTATAGGTGGGGTAAAACAATAATAAGTAGAGGGCACATTAAAATATCCCAGTAGATATGAATTGAAAAGCTAGATGAAACAGTAAAAAACCCGTTCCTGGGTTGGAGGAACTCTCAGAGGTGCCAGTCATGATGGCAATTCTGTTCCTTGCCTTGCAGGGCTGGAGGGAAGTGGGTCTCCTTTGGCCTCTTCCTTCTGGAGAACCTATGGGAGGGAGGAACCACAAACAGGGCGTTTAGTGGGATGGGTCGCACGACTCCTCTTTGGCCAGATAAGCCGGCCAATGGGAATGCTTTTGAACCTTCCTTCACGAAGACAGAGGGGAAACTATATTGATTTATAGTACTGTACTGTATTTATACAATGCTTTGTTGATTTTAATTTGCTTGGTTTCTTGGTTTCTTGGACTTCTGCGTAGCCCTTGGATTGCTGGCATCCTCTGGACTTTGCAAACCGATTTCTCAGGCTTCTCCTCAGTGGCTGGACAACCGCCATCTCTTGTTATAGATCACGTCACAAACTGGGTGCTTCCTTAAGGTATTTCTTTTGAAGTTGGACAGATGCCGTGCCCTGGTCAACGATTGGCCAGGGTTTTGGCTTGGGAATTGTCTTGGCATACTTCCTGTATCTCGTCCTTCACCCTGATTTTAAAGTCATTCAGGTCTTCCAATGCATAGGTCAATGCCTCTACGTACCCCAGGACTTTGCGTAGCTTGCCTTGGACCAGGCACGTAAAGTCGTCCAGCTCTTGTGATATGCGGACCAACCTGTGTGCATAGTCCTGATGGTCCACAGGGTTGAGGGACCGGAGAGAGGGGGGCACCTGGGAGCTGGAGGCGCCCGTTTCCCTGCCAGTCCCCATCTCTCCTGTCCTCCTCGCTCTACCAATTTTAAGTGCTGGGAGAAATGTTGTATAAAAACATACAGATAGCCTTCCACATTCATGGGGGATCCATTCTGGTGATCCCCGCAAATTTGAAATTTTGAATTCAAAACTTTGAATTTGAAATAGCAGGCCCCTTGCTTGATCCCAGGGCAAAGATAGGCTGCAGGGGTGTGAGTGCAAAAGACGCAGGTAAGGAGAGAAGGGATGGAAAGGAGCAGGGAAGGGTGGAGGAAGGAGAGGACTTGAAAGCCCGCTGAAGTATTTAAAATTGCTATTTCCACCCACTGTAATGTTGAAAGCATTGGCAGCGCTGTTGACTCCAGGCTTCGGGGGAACATCCTAGCTTTTGAAATTAACAGGAAGGGTTCCCAATGCTCCCCCGTCCTAATTTGTGGTGGTACTAAGTCCTGAAGCGGTCGCCTCACTTGCCATGCGCTGACTGGAGGAGAAGGGCCCTGAGGTGGAACAAGGTTGGTTTCCGCTGGGCCTGAGGGTGGATAGGTTGGTGAGATCTGCATAGAACCAGATTCAGGTGGGCATTCAGGAGAAATGGTGTATCCTGCTGGAGGTAGAAGGCTTGGCTGGTGAGGTGATGCGAGGGCACTGGCAAGGATGGAGTTTCCAAATGGCGTCTGTCCATGCTGCTAGTGCTGCTGCATCTGGCCAGGTTGCTATTCCTGCCCACCTCTGCCTTTGGGGGAACAGCCTTGCCCTGGATAGTAACAGCAAGGGTTCCCACTCCTTGGGTCATGAAACATTAGGTCCAATCTACTTATAAGTTTAAGGACCTTAGAGGACAGGTGAAAGTTTCCACATCTAATATCATTTGTGCAAGGATGGAGCCTTACGTTTCAAGTTCTCCAAATTCAGTTTGCTCCTGTGTTTCTTTCCTCTAACATCTGGTCCAGTTTTTCCAACGGACTGTAAATATTCCCTCCTCCTCCCGTGCCCCTTTCTCTCTTTGTTGCTGTCTCTCCTTCAGGTTAGGGTCCTTCCGTGTGTTGTTGGGAGGAGCCACAGATGGTTGTCTATCAAACAGACATTGCTTGCC
Source organism: Sceloporus undulatus (assembly GCF_019175285.1). Taxonomy (NCBI): domain Eukaryota; kingdom Metazoa; phylum Chordata; class Lepidosauria; order Squamata; family Phrynosomatidae; genus Sceloporus; species Sceloporus undulatus. The sequence goes on from NC_056530.1 coordinate 26,603,076, forward strand.
ATAAATGCCCATCATTGCCATTGCAAAGAGGCTGGGATGGGAAGGTATTGGCTGGGTTTCCAAATGGCGCCTGCCCGTGGTGGCAGTAGCGGTGGGTCTGGCCAGGTTGCTATTCCTGCCCACCTCTGCCTTCGGGGGAACAGCCTTGCTTTGGATATTGACAGCTGACAGATCCTTATTTTGGCTCTCCTGCTTTGTGAGCCGGGCTCTTTCCTCCTCCTTCCTTGCCTCCTCTTCTCTGCTCTGCTGGAACTCCTGAAGCTCACAGTCCAGGAATCTAGAAGGGAATCTAGGAGGAGAGAGGCATCCAAGAGAGCCCTCTGACCTTTCTTCAATCTCTCTCTTGATGCTGGTTACGAAGTCTTCAAGGCCTTCCGGTATGTAGGTGACTCCCTCTCTATAGCCCAGGACTTTTCGCACCTTGCCTTGGACCATGCATGAAGAATCAGTACACTAGATGCAGATCAACCTATGTGCATATTCCTGATGGTCCACGGGGTTGAGGGGCCGGTGAGAGGGGGGCACCTGGGAGGTGGAGGCGCCCGTTTCCCTGCCAGTCCCCATCTCTCCTGCCCCCCTCGCTCTACCAGTTTTAAGGGCTGGGAGAAGTGTAGTATAAATTAGGAGTGCAATCCCTCCAAATTCATGGGGGATCCATTCTGGTGATCCCTGCGAATTCAACATTTTGAATTTGAAATGGCAGGCCCCTTGTTTGCTCCCATGGCAAAGATAGACTGAGTCCCTTCTCCAACTTCCTCTTCATTTTAGCCACTCTCTCCTCTTCCTTGCCTCCACAACGTCCAGGGTACTTCTCTCAATGGTTCCAGGTTTCTCTGTAGACAAGTGGAGGTGGATCTCATCTGAGTCTTCATTGAGGAGAGGGCTCAGAAACTCATGTAGCCTTGCCTTGTTTGGTGGAGAAGTGTGGCCTCATCCATAGGTCCAGCGGAGCTAGAAGGCATGGATGATGGGAAGATGGAAGGGCACCAGCTGGGCTCCAGAACAGGACTTGTGGCTGTGGATCTCGCCAGGTTGCTATTCCCACCCACTGTAATGTTGAAAGCATTGGCAGCACTGTTGACTCCAGGCTTCGGGGGAACATTCTAGCTTTTGAAATTAACAGGAAGGGTTCCCAATGCTCCCCCGTCCTAATTTGTGGTGGTACTAAGTCCTGAAGTGGTCACCTCACTCGCCATGCGCTGACTGGAGGAGAAGGGCCCTGAGGTGGAACAAGGGTGATGCTGGTTTCTGCTGGGCCTGAGGGTAGACAGGTTGGTGAGATCCGCATAGAACCAGATTCAGGTGGCCATTCAGGAGAAATGATGTATCCTGGTGGAGGTAGAAGGCTTGGCTGGTGAGGCGATGCGAGGGCACTGGCAAGGATGGAGCCTTACGTTTCAAGTTCTACAAAATTTAGTCTCTGCGCTCCAACATGTTGCCCAGTTTTTCCAACGGATTGTAAATATTCCCTCCTCCTCCTGTGCCTCTTTCTCTCTTTATTGCTGTTTCTCCTTCAGGTTAGGATCATAGAATTCCAGCTCTTGTATCATCTGCAAGTACTTCAGGCAATGTTTTCCCCACACAGACAATGAATTGCGTCTAGTCCCATCGTGGCCATGCCCAAGAAGCTAAGATAACAGAGCACTGGCTGGGGCTCCAAACAGTGGATCTGGCCAGTTGCCATTCCTGCCCACGTCTGCCTTTGGAGGAAGAGCCTTGTCTCAGATATTAACTTAGGCAGTGCTAGATATTGAAGCAGCCATCTCACGCCAGGCGCTGTCCACAGGAGGACAGCCCTGAGTGGAACAGGGGCGATGTTAGATTCTGGAGCAAGGCAGATGTTGATGGTGGGTATCCTTGCCCGCCTCTGTCTCCAGATGAAGAGCCTTGCCTTCAAAATAAGCAGCAAGGATTACCAATCTTCTTGTGTTGTAATTTGTGGTTGTACTAAGTACTGAAGCAACTGCCTCACTCACCATGCGCTGACCGGAAAAGGTTGATGCTATGTTGGGATTGACCAAAGGCCCTGCCCTATCCTCTTTCACTAGTATTTCTCTGCCTTGGAAGACCCATGTGATCCACTTGAGTCCTTCTTTGTTCCTCCTTTTCTCCTCCTTCCATGCCTCTTTCTCTCTTTGCGCACCTCCTTCTCTCTCCTTTGACGGAACTCATCTCCTGGTCTCGCCAATAGTCTAAGAGGAGAGAGAGGAAAAGCCGTACCTCTTTCATTTGGCACTCAGCATGGCACATCGGCTCCTCCATGCGCCCCTCTTGGACACCAGAGTTAACCAGATGATGCTTATTATGCGTACCCAGTAGGACATCCAGGAGCAGGTCTTTCTGTAGGTCCACTTCCTTGGACTGCCTGCTCAGCTGAGACCTCCAACTCTTTCTCCTTTGTGTTCATTTCTGCTCTTTATATGTCTCCTTCTCTATTCTTCATTGGAACTCTTTCAGCTCCTGATCCTTCCAAAGCAAGAGGGACTCTTTCATTTGGCACTCAGCACGGCACATTGCCTCCTCCATATTCCATCTTTCTTCTCTCCATCTTGCTTCTCCTTTGCTTACCTAGCACCGATCTCCCAAACATAGCATTGGTCGCCATGCGCTGACCAGAGGAGAGGGGCCCTGAGGTGGAACAGGATTGATGCTGGATCATGGAAGAGATTTAGATGGTGGGGAGCACTAAAAGGGCCCTGCTTTCCCCCTCTGTGTCCACCTCTGTGATCAGCCTGGTCACCATGGACCTCTGAATCTTCCCTTTTGTTTCTTTACTTCTCCTTCCATGCCTCCTTCTCTCTCTTTGGCTGGGACCTCTTTTGCTTCTGGTAATCCAGGAGGAGAGAGGCTTCCAAGAGAGGAGCACTGAGGCCCTGCACAGGTGCCATTCCCTGGTCAACAACTTTGCAGGCTTGCTTTCTCGGCCTTCTTCATGTTCCGTGGCCAGCTGCCATGTCCTGGCCACCAATTTTGTAGACTTGCTTTCTTGGCCTTCCTCCTTCCATGCCTCCTTCTCTCCCTTTGGCTGGGACCTCTTTTGCTCTGGTAATCCAGGAGGAGAGAGGCTTCCAAGAGAGGAGCACTGAGGCTTGGTCTTCTCTGGAAGAAGGCATGACTGGTGTTAAGACTGGAGGGCAGCCAGCAACTTCATTTTCTCCTTCATGGCTCTTGCTTAGAGAGCATGGCTCTGTTCTACTCATTATATGCCTCCTCTTCTCGCCTCTGCTAGAACCCCTGACATTCACGGTGCCTTTGGGAATCTAGGAGGAGAGAGGCATCCAAGAGAGGCCTCTGAGGTGCATCCTGAACGATGCCCATGTCTATTGAAGGAAATGGCTTTGTATGGTCTATTAGGCAGTCCAAACACAATGAACCATAGTGTTAGAATCCTGATGTATTCTATCAGATGTATTGAAACTGTGGATGCTAGGAGGATGGGTTGCGCTTTGGCTAGGCTTTAGCTATAGTGATATGTAGCGCTAGGCTGGACCAGGTGTGGACTATCTGGTGTCCCTGAAGATCTGACTTGCAGAGGCTGGGAATGCCGTTTCGTTTCTGTGAGAAGAGCAGCTCAGGGAAAAGGAATGGAGGATGGGAACTAGTGAGGGGGAGGAGGGGTCCAGTTGCGCCGGCTTTTGCTAGGGGTCAGGGGTGGGGCAGGGGGGGATTTATGCATTGGTTTGGCTGGGAGGGGTCAGTCTCAGCTAAGAAGCTGAGTGATGTGGAATTGCTGATTCTGGAACTATCAATAAAGTGCTGCTGATTAATCAATCAAGCCAACTGGTTGATTGTCCCAGATTCTGGTCTTGCACTCTGACACATAGGGCATAGATGGTGATGTTCAACCACACCAACACCGATGGCATGGCCAGCCACATCGACTCCAGTTTCATAGCCAACCACATCCACATGGATTGAGTCAGAGGTAGGCAACCTTTTTGAGCCGGGGGCCGGATTGCTGTCCCTCAGACAACTGGGGGGCCGAAGCCAAAAATAAATAATTAAATAATTTTAAAAAAATTTAAATAAATAAATAAACCGGGACAAATGTAGGACAACATTTTCAAATGGTGGACACTTTTTTTTAAAAAAGTGGAGGACGCACGAAAAACTGTTAATATAAATGCATGTTTCTGAGGCTTCTATAGATAATTGCCTCTGCACGCAAGAGGCCAAAGGCCCTGGCGGCAATCGGCGGCAGGACCGGGCTGGGGCCAGTCCCAAGGCGGGCCGCAGGTTGCTTACCCCTGGATTGAGTGATCCCATGGTGGATCTGTAGATCCTGACAGAAGAAAGGTCCTTCTTCCGAGTGGGGTATTGACCTTTCATGCTCAGTTCCCAAACCGAGCAGAGCCAGGGCACGATGCACACCTGAGTCCTCCATGTTGACTTGTCAAAGGCCAACTGGATGTATTCTGGAACCTAACGGCACCGAAAGCCCCTGCCTTTCCTCTTCCTCCTCCTCCACTACGTTGGGATGCCTGGTCAACAGGGACTCCAAATCTTTCCTCATCTTTCTTTCTTCCTCCTTCCATGCCTCCTTCTCTCTCCTCCAATGGATTGACTTGAGCTTCTTGTTTCTCCATTAGTCTAAGACAAGAAAGGAGCACCACAATTTGTGGGCAGTTGTTTTCTCCAGCAGTTTTTCCATGTGTTCTCTATCCGGCATCTTTGCATCCTGGAATCCTCTTTGGATCTCCTCCTCCGTCCAGCGTCTTTGCCTGGCATCCCGCATCTCCAGGGCCTCCTCTGCCCACTGGGCACCCATGTCCCTTTTGCAGTGCCTTGAGCGGTCTCCTCTCTTGGGATTTTTTTCAGACCTGGAAATGGGCACCAAGACCGGCGTCCCTGAATTAGCAGTAGCTGCAGTCTTTCCCAAGTCTTTGGGGCTCTCCAGAGCAGGGAGGCCTTTCTTCGTTGGGATTGCTACGCTGCAAAAAAGGAAGGGGTTTGAGGAGGATGAGGAAGGTCCAAAATGGGGTGGGAAAAGGCAAAAGGCTGCAGGGAAGACAGGAGTGGGGTGAAGAAGCAAAGAGCATAAAATGCAATGCTCCTTCTGCCAAGCAATGTGGCCAGAGCTGGCCAGGCAAAGCAGAGACCCAGGAGGCCATTTTGAGAGGGAGGAGCTGAAGTCTTTTGGGTTCTCTATGGGATTGGGGTGTTTCTTCAGGTTTATCTTTTGATTCAACAAAGGAAGGGATTCAAGGAGGGTCCAAAATGGGGGTGGAAAAAGCAAAGAGACGCAGGGAAGTCGGGCTTTTTGGGGTCCTACTCAATGACTGGGAAGCCCCTCTTCAGTTGTCGCATCTTGGAAAATAGTGAAGGGTTTGAGGAAGGTTCAAAATTGCTCACTTTCTTTCTATAAGACCTACGTAGCCTGAAGGGAATTTGGGGCAATATTTTAAATGCATGGAACATTTCTGCATGATGATAAAAGTATCAGAAAGCAAAGGGGTCCCACAAACAAGAAAATGGGGATATTTCATCTTTTGGAATAACAATTACTTTTGGGATGCTTTATTGGTTCTTTTAAAACCTTTTGTATGTCTCCTTTTAAAAGCTTTGGCACACCTTTTGAAATGACTTTTGTATGGCTTTGTGCAGCAATTCCAATTGTTTCAAATTGTATATCTTTCTGTAAGCCCCCCCCCCCGGGGGGGGGTCTCACCCGGCCTACAAATGAAATAGTAAAATCATAAAACAAACAGAGATATGTGTGTGGAAACCATTTGTGAAATCTAAAAAGCTCAGCCACAAGGTGCCAGGTAAGAAGTCTACCAAACAACAGTTTCGGGGTGAAGCTGACCCTTCCCATGGTCAGGCGTTGTTCAGTTACCAACCATGTTCCATCTCTATCTTTCATGTGCCCCCTTCCGGAAATGGGGCCTATGCTGGTATGAGCAGCCTTGCCCTCCCAGAAGAAGGGCAGCTGGAAAAGTGATGCATTTCGCAAACTGCAACTGATGCATTTTATAAACTGCAGGCTGCTTGTCTCTCACTATTGCCCACAAGAGACAGGAGGGGATGTTTGGGCACTTGGCTTGTTTTGAATGGCTATGGCGGCTACCTCTTTGGTGGGTTATTCCAACCCTGAGATGGGCAAACTCCATGGCAACCCAGACCACGCCACCCCTTTGCCACGGCAGAGAACTCCCTGGGGACTCAGCAGTGGGGGAACATGGGCTTTGTTTTCCAGCCATCTCCGGAAGCCCTCTGCGAATCCAGGTCTCCTGGAAAGGAGGCCGATGCTGGTATGAGCCTCGCCAAAGTGACGCAAACACATCGCCCCCATATTCTTCGTGGTCTCTGTGGATACACGCAAATGGGTTATATCTTACATAGGACCCACGCTATGTCTCACAACACAAACCCCGATGCAACTCCCAAACTTTTTGGGAGAGGTCAAAAAGATCAAAACGCCGCCAATGACATGAAAGTTTCCTCTTTATTTATTTGTTTGAATACAGACTCGTCCAGCAAAAGGAAAAGAGGGCAGTGGAAGGATCCATGGTAGTAACCATTTTTATCTTTTAATAAATAAGACCAATGTCCCTTCCCTGGCCTGCCCCCCACAAAATAGCTCTTTTCCGCAGCATCTCCCCGCCCGCCCCCCTGGACCCCCAAACCCATGCCAAGGGGCCTTTCCGTGTGTGGAAACTACGCCAGTGTGGCATCTAAACATAAACTACAGCAGCTTTATACCAAATTTGGCACCATTGGCCAGAGGTGTTGGAGTCTCAGGTCCTATCGTCCCCAACAAAATATCCAGGTGTGTGTGGGGGACGATGGGGGTTGCAACCCCAAACCTCTGGGGTGGCACCGGTTTGGCGAAGGCTGGGCTACTGAAAGAGGTGCGCTACGGTGGGCCGACTGGCTTCAGTGTTCTGCTAAAAAATAAAAACTGTAATACACGCCATTTGTACCACCCCCCCCTAAATAACCCCCCGGGTGGGCTTTTTTTTTGGGACCCCCCCCCAACACCACCACCCTTGAAATCTCTTCTTGCAGAGAACATTTCGAGGTCATCGCCATGCCTAGAAAAAAAAGGGGTGCCATGCACCCCAAAGACATCCCCCCAAAAACACCATTGGCGGAGAGGAAATGATATAGTCAACCGATTTGGGTCAGCTCTCCCCAGTTTCATACAAAAGCTTTTTAAGTCCCAGATTTCCCTGCTCTGGGTTTTCATTTTCAGCCTTCCAAGCGTTTCTGAAAACGTCTTCCCCCAGACCCTGAATTTAGAAGGAGAACATCCCAATAAAACCAAGAGGCGGATGAGACCCAAAATGGGGGAAGGCCAATGGTGGGTCCCTCCAGATGCTAGGCTTCAATGTCCGAGAAGTGTGTGAGACCAATCCGTTCCGGGTTCTATCCTGAACTTTAAAGGAGCTGCCGGAGAGGTAGTTTTGGAGACGTGGCGCCACGTCGTGGAAAGCCAACATGGCGCGGTGGTTTTAAGCACTGAACAAAGACGCTGGGAGACCATGTTCATGCCCCTTGCCCAGCCTTGGAAACAAACCCACCAAGTCACATTCTCTTGGCCTCAAAGGCTGGCAAGGGCAAATCTTGAACGAGAAAACCCTGCGACCAGAAACGACTGGAAGGCACACAACAACAATAAACCTCAGCACAGGCAGCTCATTTAAAGTTGAGACTATAAGGCTACATCCGCTCTACAGAAATAATCCAGTTTGACTCCATTGCCGTGGCGCAATGCTAGGGAATCGTCGTTTCTTGTGGCACCAGAGAAGGCTAAGTGTCTCACAAAACTACAATCCCATTGCATTGAGGCATGGAAGTGAGTTATTTCGGCAGTGTGGATCAAGCCCAGACCAAATCTGCCCTCTTGACATGGAAGCTGTCGCTACCAACAGCAAAGCCTTTGACCACAAGTTGCCCGCCGGTCCTGGATTACAGCAAATCAATCTGCACCAAAAATGGCATTATTGCCCCCATCCATTTAACCCCAACCCCAACCCATCCCTGCCACTTTTCCCAGCCAGCGTTTCCCTCCTTGCTTTTCCTTCCTGCTAAGACATATATCCCTGTTTCTACCTGTGCAACAACAAAACCAGCCCCTCCTAAAGTGCCAAGAGTTTGCAAACACTCGTTTTTGAAAAACCCTCTCCAAATGTCCTACTTGTGACCCTTATAAGTTTTGAGTGGCAGTCGGTGGGGATGAGGGGCGGGTGGGTGGCACATGCTGGAGCCACACTCCTCCCAAGGGTTAAGTGAGAACCTAAGCAAAGTGCCCCCCAAAGTGTGTGTGTATACCTTTCTCACACTCTCGCGCACCAACACACACCTACAACTGGTCGGACGCCAGATGTTTGCAAACCAAACCCAGCCTAGCTGCAATGGGAGCTGCCTTGAACCAAGTTAGAGAGGGCCACGGTGTCTATGTATCTGGCTAATGTACATAATGCAGCCCTGGAGATGTCAGGAATTAAAACCTAGGACTTTCAGAACAGGGAGAAAAACTGAACCATATACTGAGCCAGAACCACTGACACCGTCTATGCTCCGATTTGCAAAAGTAGCTCTCCGGGATTTTAGACAACATCCTCTCCGGGTCCTAATCCTATTTGTAAATTCCTCTTTCCTCCCGGTGGTCGTCCACCAGGGTCCAACCCAGATTACATTTCGGAAGTGGACGAAACCCAAGACCTTGCGGTCTCCGGATCGTACCGTCCGGGGAAAGACGCAATAATAATAATAATAATAATAATCTCTTTCGAAACAGCAATAGCAGCACTCCCTGTCACCAAAACAAATAATAATAAAAACACCCCCCAGCCCTCACCCCACATGCTGAAGGGATAAGGCAGCCACTAAACTTTGGGGTTTCTGTCAACCCATGGGCAAGCGTGCACAGGACCGCATCCGTGTGCATATCACTCTCGCCGTTGACCCAAATTCTAGCCGATAATCCATCTTTATTCTCTAGATTAGGGCGTTACTTGTTTTGTGCGTGTGTTAGGTGTATTGGGGGTGCGTGAAAGGGATCGCTCCATTTCTTCCACCCGAGAATGAAGGGATATTGGGGGTCAAAAACCATTCTCCCATTGTCAGCCAATAGGGGCTTCTAAGTAATGCAGATGGAGACGTTTTCCTTCACCTGTTTTGACCGACGCTCCCCATCAGACCCAGGGCTGAGGGTGACAAGACAACCAATGACTAACTCCCCACATCAGTGGGGTTCGCCATTTTGCTCCCTTGACCCCTCTTCCTAAAGTATTAGGCTTCATTGCTCTGCTTTTCCATTCATCCCCTCCAAAAAAAAGACATAGGTACATACATGGGTACATCGCAAGCCGCTTTGGATCAGGAGGTCTATTGCTTTAGATTGCCACGGTCATCCACTTTTCCCCCCTCACATCCCCCAAACAAAACCCTAAACACCAGTCCCAAGTTTCTCGTGACCCAATTGCTTCTCCCCCTTGTTTTCCTCCCCACTTTAAGAATGGGTAGGGGTGAACCACCCCGGTCATGCCAGCCTTCGCCCACAACAGCCGTGCGCTCAGATCCTTTGCTTTTGCTGCCACGTGGTGAAATGTGGGGGACCCCTGTGCATTCCCCCAAAAATACAGCTTGGCGAAGACAGCCGTGTCCCACCGCTGGGGGTGCAAAGGGTGTGAGAGCTCATGTTTGGCACCGGCGGGGGTGAGGAGCAGGCAGGGGGGTGTCATTGCCGCCTTGGTTGCTCTCAGACGGGTGTTGACCCTGCGCGGCGCATGGCTCCTGTGCCACCGTGGGGGTGAGTGGAGGGGGGGAAAGGGGGGGGCTTCCCGGGGAGGGAGGAGGCCCCTAGCTGGCCCCCCCGCTCTGCACAACCAGGCTGTGTTGCAAGTTGAGGCGGTTCATCTTGGCTTCCTCCAGTCCTTGCAGCTTCCGCAGCTGCAGCTCATCCAGCTGCCGCCAGAGCTCCTGGCGGTCCTTCTCCTTCTTCAGCTCCCTGCGCAAGAGAGAGAGGGATGCAGAGAGGGGGAAAGGAAGAGGAATAAAAGAAAGACACAGGTGAAGCTGAAGTCTAGGTGGGTGACCCATCGATCCAGGTGGAACCTTTGGGTGCTTTCACACAGAGGTTTACCCTGCTGGAATCGTTGCCCAAACGCTTCACAAGCGCACAGGTGGGGTAGCTGGATGCGCTTCTGAGGCATGTCCCCCGCTGACAAATTGTTTGCGGAGCAACCATTTCTGTAATAATGGAAGTTCCTGTTATTACAGAAACAGCTGCTCTACGAATGATTCGTCGACGGGAAAAGAGCGGGACATGCTTCAGTGACGCTTCAGAAACGCAACCGGCTATCCCACCTCCACTTTTCTGAAGTGTTTGTACGATTCCAGTGCGGGAAGTGCCTCGTGTGATAATATCCATTTATCCTCAGGGGTCTTCCACCTTCATTCCATCCCAGGTTTGGGACTTCAGCCCCCAGAATCCCTGCACCAGCTTGGGAGGAAGGAACTTCAGAAAGTTTTTATTGACTGGTTGAGTTCATTTGCACGCTGCCTTTCTCCCCGAAAGGGACCCAAGGCGGCTCACCGATACCACGCTCACACTTACTGCTGTTTCTCCACCTTGTAGGAGGCTGTCAGTTCATCGAAGAGCTTCCCGTTCATCTCCATAAAAGTCTTGAGGACATTGTAGACCAGAGAAACAATAGTCCTGGGGGGAAAAGAATGGGGATGATGGGAAATAAGAGATCACAATACGAAGGAACTCCAAAGTGTCCTCCATTTTGGGCACAACTAAGAAGCATGCATTTTATATTTATGTGAGTGTTTTTAGCTTTTATTTAAAGGACTCCATTTTACTATCCGTTGCATATATGTAATAGGACTTGAGCATCCATAGATTTTGTTATCCATGGTGGTTCATTGAACCAAACCGCCTGCCGAATACCAAGGGCTGACTGATTCCACTCAAACGTTAGAAAGAACTTAAGCATTGTTTGACAATGTTATAACCTGCCAACCTGGTTAAAACTAGTCAACCCTGGTTCTTGTTTTCAATTCACAGGACTGGTGGCAGGGCAGGAGAAGTGTTTAATTTTAATACCAGGAGTTAAACCATTAGCCAGGACCACGCAACCCACAAAATAACCCCCAGCCCACGGACTCACGGGTTCCAGTGCTCCTTGGAGACGCGGTAGAGCGTGCCAAAGATAGTGGGCAGCACTGTGTGGCAGTTGTCCTCCACCAGACTCAAAATGTACTCGTTGTTCCAGAAATACAGAGCCCGCTCTGCAACCTGCAAGGATTGGGGGGGAGAGAGATAAAGGTAAAGGTTTAGATGCGTTTACGTTGCAGGAGGTACGGAAGACAGAAGCGGAGATCCTGTTTAATGCTTTGCTGTCACTGTCGTCATGGGTGCCTTCAAGCCGTTTCTGACTTACGGCGACTCCAAGGCGAATATACCCCTCAATTTTCTGAGGCTGAGAGTGTCACCCAGTGTGGGTTTTGTGGCTGAGTAGGGATTTGTACCCCGATCTCCAAGGTCTCAGTCAAATCCTCAGACCACTACACTGGCCAGCAAACGTAAAACTCCACTTATGTGGAGGCTCCAGGAAGGTGAAGATGGCTTTTCCTGGCCTGACATACCAAGTCACCAAGAGGATTCCAACCAAAATCTTTGCACAATACCCCCCAAAATGTATTTAAGTTGGCTATGTTGGCGCAAGTCATTCAAACGATTCCAGCCAGAATCCGTGCGCAACCCACCTCTGAAAGTACTTAAATTAGTACGATTCCTAGTTACACAAGCACAAGTCACCAAGAGGATTCCAGCCAAAATCTTTGCCCTCCAAAAGTATTTACTTTTGGCTATCTTAGCGCAAGACACACAAAGGATTCCAACCAGGATCCTTGCGCAACTCTTCCCAAAAGTACTTATACTGGTGTGATCGCTAGTTACATGAGTCCCAGTCGCCAAGAGGGTTCCAGCCCAAATCTTCCACTTCTCCCACTGCTCCCAATGCAAGGTCCCTGACTTAGTTCTGGTCCTATAGGTGACTTCTCCCCCTCCAGCCCCAAAGAGCTGCTCCATCCCCATCTCCCCCGGAGTCACCTGGAAATGGGGGCTGGCGATGCACCGAGCCACTTGCTTGAAGAGCGGCTCCTGGATCTTCACGAACTGGGAAGGCTCAATGACGTCCAGGATCTCCTCGATCTCTCCTAAGAACATCACCTGCAGCCAGGCCAGGTAGGTGCGCGGAGAGAGGACAGAAGTGGGAGAAACAGGAATTAGGAACATGATGGTGGCTCAATGGCCTAGCACTACTGCAGCGGCCATATTTCACTAGCTTATAACTATGTGACCGAAAAGGGGCTTTTAATGGGGTTGTGCTTTGAGGGTGCATCTACACTGTAGAAAGACAGCCCTTCTGATCCACGGATTTTTTTAATTCAAGTATCCATGGCTTGAAAATATTCCAAAAAATGTGTACATTCCCAAATAGCAAGCCTTGATTTTCCATTTTATATAAGGGACACCATTTTGCTATGCCATTGGATTTAATGGGACTTGAGCATCCATGGATTTTGGTTTCTGGAACCAAACCCCAGTGCATACCAAGGTCCCACTATAATGCGGTTTGACACTGCTTTAACTGCCATAGTTCCAGCCTGAAGAATGTAAAGGTTGGTAGTTTTGTGAGGCGCTGGCACTCTTTGGCACAGAAGCATAAAGACCTTGAGCAACTACAAATCCCAGGTTTTACACAATGCACAATATGTGGCTGCCGGCTGCCCATGGATTCGCATGGCTGGGCATTTGCAGCAGAGGGAGAGCAAACAGAAAATGCCACTTTGCGCAGGAAAGTGACGACAATTATGTGGCAATGCCAATGTGCAAATATGTGCAACTTGAGTAATACATTTGCATTTAGACTAGCCTACAGTTGTTTCTGTTTACACACAGTATTTCGGTACCTCCTTTTGGGTGCAGGTCTTTGGCCAGTATTTCAGGAGACCACGGATCACCTGCCACAGATGGAAAAGGAAGGAGAGATCATTCAAAAAAGGAGGATGGAATTAGATTATACAACCCAGCCTGCCCTAAATGCTCATTTTTGGAACAGTTCAATGCAAGAGTGGAAAGCTTTCTGCATACAATCCACCTTGATCCCAGACGGCGATCGCACAAACACAAGATTCAGCACGAAATGGGGGGGCATTAAGCACCGTGCCAAGAAAGCAAAAGGGTCACCATTTCAGCCAGCCAAAGTTTGGGTTTTGGGGACATTTCAGATTGCAGCATTGCAGATAAGAGAGATGACGCAGCCGTCCTTTGCAAAGCTACCAAACCCACTGGGGATGCGCTCTGCAACTGCAGCCCCGACGCCACAATATTTATTCCCAACATCTCCTTCCGCAAGGGTTCGGACGCATCCGCGACTCACGTGTTCGGTCAGCGTGGCGTCTTTCTCCAGGAACTGAACGACACAATATGCCAGCTGCAAAAGAGAGGAAGCCGGGAGGAAGGTCAGAGACCAAAGACAGTCACAAGCCAACTAGGATCAAATGAGAATTTAACTTCAGGTCCTTTGCGGGAAGTATTTCCCCAAATCCCACCCTTTTCTCCATACTCAGCATGATAAAAAAAATCAACCTATTTGCATGGGGAAGAACATGAAATTGTGCAATTCATCTATCGGGTCCTTCACTCTGAAAAGCATTGGTTGAAATCCTTGCATATTCAGCCCTATTAACACCAAATTAGAGTTGCCAACACTTTCTGGAAAGCTCCTCATTTCAATGCACACGGTTCACACAGCTATTATTAGTATTACTGCAGTTAAAGTGGTGTCAACCTGGATTATTTCTGCAGTGCGGATGCAGCCCTGGAGTTCCCAGCTATATGCATTATTTTACCCGACAGAGAGACCCTCTCGCCCCAGACTTTGTTGGCACCATGATGGATGGATGCCCCATTTTGGCTCACCTGGGCATGGAATATGGAGAGGGATTTCACCGAATGAAGCGGGATGAGGACGCGCACGAGGAACTGTTTGTGTTCAGTCTTCAAGGGCAAGGCAAAGCCATTGATTATACTGGGGAAGAAGAAGCCAAGAAAGCAGATCAAATAAACACACACACACACATATATGAGAAGAAGCTGGGATGCTTTTGTTTTCGTGCTCTGTAAGGGGCATCCCCAAAAGGGATGAGAGATTAGGAAAGCACCTGGCTATGTCCCTGTAACCAGATGCAAAATGAGTATCTCAGCCATCTGCCGAGACCTCCATAGGACTCCAGAAGATGTAGAAGATGTAAAGGTTTAACATCTGGCTGCAAGAACCACTTCAACCAGATCCACCAGACCCAGAATGGCCATGGGATAGGAGCTGCAGCCATTACAAAGCGATTTTAATGATAGACACATCTCTATTGAACAAGTCTCCAGGCCATGCCCTATGAGGAATGCCTTAGGGAGCTGGGGATGTTTAGCCTGGGGAAGAGAAGGTGATATGATAGCCCTGTTTAAATACTGTATTTGAAGGGGTGTAGCATTGAGGAGGGAGCAAGCTTGTTTTCTGCTACTCCAGAGAATAGGACCCAATGTAGCAATGGATGCAAGCTGCAGGAAAAGAGATTCCACCTCAACAGTAGGAGGAACCTCCTGAGAGTCAGGGCTGTTTGACAGTGAAAGATGCTGCCTTAGAAAGATGGAGTCTCCTTTGGTTGTCTTTAAGCAGAGGCTGGATGGCCATCTGTCAATGGGGATGCTTTGCTTTAGATTTCCTGCATGGCAGAAGAAGGGGGCTGGACTGGATCAGGGCCCTTCTTGGGGTCTCTTCCAACTCTACGATTCTATGAGTCTACCATACACACACAATGATAAAAAGAAAAAGCATACATACTTAATACTTGCATTAAAAAGTAATAAAGTGATTTTCGAGGGGGTGGGATGCTGTGGAGAAAGGACTACAACCTCAGCCTCCACCGAAAAGAGGTCGATGCTGAGATGGTGGTCCTCCTTACAAGATCTTTGTCTCCTAAGACACCAGCAGATCTCATAAGATGTCATAATTTCACCCCTAGCGGCAGGGACATCACCGTGAAGGAGGGATGCCTACTATGGCAAGTCCAGAGGTCAGTGAATGACCAGATGCAATATAGTTCCACATGTGGGACTGCAACACAATGGTGGGACATACAGGATCGCAGCCGTTGTTGCAGACCACAACTACGCATGGAGCATCCATCCCTGTATAGCCCACTATGGGAGCCATGATTCCATCCCAAGCCAGTTACCTTCCAAGGATCTCTAGCAGTTCGGCCACACCGTTGAAATGCTCCGTCTCATAGATAAATCTGGAAAGCGGAGGAAAAAAAAGGGGAAAGAAAGGGACGAGGGATTATCTCGTGAGCATCACTGTCTTCGCCATAACCATCTGCACCTCAAAATGGAAGTCAAAACTCAACAACCAGCTTATGGAACACAACCAGACTTGGAACAAAAGTCAAAACTCAACAACCAGCTTATGGAGCACAAAAACTGTTTATTAGCTGAAATGGCTGGCATTTCTTCTGCACATATTGAGATGCGTTTCTTGTTTCTCTTGCGGAATTCTATGGGGTTCCCCTAGTTTTTGCCTTCCTTCTACTTGTACTTTTGCTCCCATTTTGCTTGCAAATGTGGCCCTTGCAGGAATAAAAATTGCCCCCCAGCCCCACCATCATTGCCACTCTCTGTTGTCGAGAGAAGAGGACTCACCGCAAAAAGATGTTGTTGCACTGCTTGCGGATGTAGGCCCGCAGGCCAAGAAACTTGCCATAGACGCGGTGGAGAATGGTCTTGAGGTATTCGCGCTCCCGGGGGTCTTCGCTGTCAAAGAGTTCTAATAGCTGGACAAAAGGGAGGAAAAAGGCCATAAGAGGTGCTTATACGATGTAGAACTAATGCAGTTTGACACCAGTTGCTCCATCCTACGCAAACCTGGGATCTGCAGTTTTGCAAGGTCTGTAGCCTTCTCAGCCACAGAGTACTACAAAGCCAACGTCTGCACCAAACCTGCGCTTCCTTCACTCACCAGCAATACGAACTTCTGGTCGATGTAACGCTTGGCGACCGACGGCTGGAAGTCCGGGCTCTCGAGGAAGCGGAGGAAAAATTCGTACACAAGCTGAGGAAAGACATATTTGAATGAGATGATACAATTGCCACTATTGCAAACAGCTTTCCATGGACACATCTTTTCCCACCATCTAACTAAAAGGCCTTCCAATAGAGGCTTGAGCACTGGATTGCAATTCCAAAGATTGGGGTTCGATTTGCCACTCGGCCATGGAAACCCACCTTGGGCGAGTCACGCATTCTCAGCCCCAGAAAACCCCACAATGGGTTAGCCGTATGTTGGAGATGACCAGATGGCGCACGACAACGAAGCAAAGAAAAGTTTGGGACAAGCCACTCTGCCATGCATGACCTTCCAGCCAAAAAATGTGCCCCAAATGTGCCAAGGTTGCGCCAACTCGGAAGAAGTCTCACCTGGAGATGTGGCCAAGAGGGCTCCAAGTTGGGCTCGTCCTCTTCGGGGTCAAACTCCGGGTTTTCGCTGGGAGGGAGCGTCCGGAAAATATTGACGGAGATCTATGGGAACAGGTAAAGAGAATGCGCCAAGGCTAGGAGGTCTTATTCCATGCTGTTCCTAAACTTCTGCTAACAATATAAAACCTCTGCAAGCTCCTCTTTTTTTCAACAGTGCTATACAACCTAAGTTTGGAACCATGCTATGCAAGCGGTATGACTTTGGATGCCAAGCTATAAAACAGGGTCAGGCCTGGTTAGTCCTTGGATGGGACACCAAGGAGGTAACACTAGAAGTCTTGAAAATCAGGCATAGTTGTGGCTGCCAGTCAGGGTTGGCATTAATGTGCTTCAGGAACTTAGAGCCACAGAGTTGGAAGGGGTCCCAGAGGGCATCCAGTCCAACCTTTTGCTCAATGCAAGAACTCCAGCTAGAGCATCCTCAGCAAATAGCTTCCAGCCTATTTTTTTTAGATGTCCAGAGAAAGAGACCTCCGCCATCTTTCTAAGGAATTGGTTCCATTGCAGAACATCTGACCCTCAAGCTTCTAATGTTCAATCAGATATTCCAAAATCTGGGAAATAAATCCGAAATCCCAAACGCTTCTGGTCCCAAACATCTTAGGTAAGAAGGGAAACGCAGCCTGTATCTTCCAAATGACTGGGGGGAAAGGCACTAAATCTGCTCCGGGTTCAGACATTAGAGGACCTGAGCTCCAGAATATTGGAGAGGATCCTTTAAAGTTTGGACTAAAATCCAGATCAGATTGACCACCCCGAACGGCAGGGAAATCTGCAACTGCCGGGGAATGACTTAAAGCCATCCCTCAACATTTGCAGCTTTGCCTTTTGCAGATTTGATTTGTCTTCTCTCTAGGGATCTCTGTAGGTCCTCCAGTGCAACTCTGCCAGAAGCTGACCACAGAGTCGCGATGGAGGACCTAGAGATACCTCTCTAGGCACTTGTAGGTCCTCCAGTGCAATTCTATGGTCAACTTCCAGTGGATGCTGACCACAAAGTTGCACTGGAGGATCTAGAGATTCCTAGGAAGGTTTAAAAATTGCATTTTTAATTTGTGTCTTTTCCCACTTTCATGGGGATCTTGAGCCTCTAACCCAGTGAATGTGGAGGGCTTCTAGGATTGTACATGGTTCCACTGGCGGTCCAAAAATTAGAAACCAGGCCATCTGCAAGTGTGGTGTTACTTGTGCGGAGGGTGCGAGCGCAAATCCAATGTTTCCCGGGGTGTGGGGCACTGAAAAAGGTCAGGCTCCACGGCCTGAAGCTCACCATCTTGATGATCTCGGGATAGAGCGGCTCGATGAGGATGCCCCGGTTGGTGGCCACGCACTCCACCAGCTCATTGAGGGCGGCCCGCTTGATCTCCTTGCCCTTCAGGTCGGCCACGCAGTCGAGGAAGTCGAAGAGGATGGAGCATTGCTGGAGTTTCTTGCACAGGAGGTCATGGAGCTCAGAAACCGGAGCATCTGTGGAGGAAGGAACAGAAGAGTCATAACATCCTAATGTCAAGGTGAGATCCTATAGCATTCATCCATTGCTCCATCATGTCCTATTCTCTGGAGCAGCAGAAAAAAGGTTTGCCTCCTCCTCAATGTGACATCCCTTCCAAAACTTAAACAGGGCTCTCCTATCACCCCTTAACCTTCTCTTCTCCAGGCTAAACATCCCCAGCTCCCTAAATCATCCTCATAATGCTTTATGGTTTCCAGACCCTTCATCATTTTGTCCACACGCCTCTGGACATGCTCCAGCTTCTCCACATCCTTCTTGAATCGTGGACACAACAGTCTAAGTCAAGCTTGACCAAAGCAGAATAAAGGTGGTACTATGACTTCCCTTGATCTAGAATACTCTACTTCTATTGATGCAGCCTAGAATCGCATTGGCCTTTTTAGCTGCTGCATCGCACTGTTGACTCATGTCCAACTTGTGGTCTACTAGGAGATCTCTTTCACATGGACTCTTGTTAAGCCAAGTCCCTCGCTCTATATCTGTGCATTTCATTTTTAATACCCAAGCGCAGTACCTTACGTTTCTCCATGTTGAAATTAATTTTGTTAGCTTTGTCCCAGCTTTCTATTCTCTTAAGGTCATTTTGAATTCTGGAGTATTAGCTACTCCTACTTTGGGCTCATCTGCAAATTCGATAAGCATGCTCTCTATTCTTTCATCTAAGTCATTGATAAAGACGTTGAATAGCACTGGGCTCACCTCAAGACTGGATCACTTCATGATCAACAAGAGGAAAGAGATCCCTCCATCAAACCTCCAAATCCCCTTTTTTCAGACACATACCTAATTGCATGGCTGGCAGCCATTTTGGGAAAGCAATGAATCCCATTGAGTGCCAGCATGGTGCAGTGCCTTTGAGTGTTAGACTAGGACTCTGCAGGCCTGGGTTCAAATCCCGGCTCGACCATGGAAACCCAATAGGTGACCATGGGCAAGTCACACACTAGCAACAACCGGGGACAACTGCATTATTAACGTTGGCTCCTCGTGGTCAGTATCCTCTACATTATTCATACAAGCCGGCCGTCGTCAGGGCTTTCTGTATATTAATCTCTCTTAAAATAGCCACCTTGGAGCTGAGCTGGTGGAGCTGCAATTTGTTGGGACGCTCCAATTGATCAAATAGGTTTAAATCAGGATAAAAGATCCTTATCGGGATGCTCTGATAGATCAAACAGGTTTAAATCGGGATAAAGGATCCTTATCACACTTCAAGAATGTGGCCAGTCAGTCCTCCATATCCACGGGTTCTTTTATCCACTCATTCAAGCATCCACAGCTTGGATATATACACACACACACACACATATATATATATTCCCCAAATACCTGGATCTTTGCCATTTTATATAAGGGGTATTACTATGACATTGTATCCAATGGGACTTGAGCATCCATGCATTTCACTATGCATGGGACCAAACCTCAACAGATACTAAGGACCCACTGTATTTACTTACTGGCACAATTGCCCCTCACCGAACTACAAATCCCAGGATTTCTGTAGGAGGAGCCATGGCAATTAAAAAGTGGTGTCAAACTGCATTATTTCTACGGTGCAGATGCACCCCCGGAAGATGTTCCAATCCGAAGGGCTAAAAACTGCCCTCCGAAGCTGGAAAGGAGGTCACGTTACAGAAATTGGGATGGAGGCTCCATGAAATCCGGCCTGGTTTTATTGCGCTTCTCTCTGTGTTCGCGTACCATCTGCTTTTTCAAAAACCCCGTTGCTCCGCTAATTGCTTGTTTGCGACGCTGTTTGGCGAGGAATGCCTTCGGCGCGCTAAGGATGCCGGGAGAAAAGAGCTGCATTGTTTTCAATGAATAATCCACAAACGGGATTAACGGTGGTGGCGGCTGCGAGGAAGGCAAAGCCACCTCTGAAGATTCGTGGCCTAAGAAAACCCTATGAAATTCATGGGATCCCCATAAGTCAGCTGGCAACTTGAAGGGACATGTATGCACACATCCCTAAAAGCACCAGATCCCACCTGATCTTGGAAGTTAAGCATGGTCAGCAAGGGTTGGCACTCGGATGGGAGGCCACCAAGGAATGCCAGGCGCTAGAGGCTCTCTCTGCTTGGCAAATCCACCTCTGAGGATTCCTGGCTTAAGGCAACCCTATTCAGTCCAGGCTTAAATGTCCTAGAGACCAGATCCTGTCTGATATGGAAGCTAAGCAAAGCCAGCTTTGGTTGGACCTTGGATGGGAGGCCACCAAGGAATCCCTTGGGAGCCTATACTTCAGAGGAAGGGACTGGCCTCTGAGGATTCCCGACCAAAGAAAACCCTATGAGAATATTAAATAAAGAAAACCCTATGACATATTATGGGGTTCCCATAAGTCAACAGGCATCCTGAAGGCACCAGACCCCATCCCAGATGACCTAAGCAGAGTCAGTCCTGGTGGGTACCTGGATGATAGACCACCAAGCCATCCCAGGTGCTGCAGGCTCTATTTCGGAGGAAGTAACGGGCAAAACCACCTCTGAAACCAATGGGGTTGCCATAAATTGACTTGAAGGCACACTTCGAAGAGGGAATCTCTGGCCACTTCCAGGGGTCTCTTTCCTGGGGTCAGTCTATATGACCTCTGGACAGTCTGGACCCTGGAAGGTTTGGTGAACGATTGCAAGGAAGTAACCATCCTAAACAGAGAAGCCCAATGGACAGAGCTGGAAGCTTCCCTGCGAAAGCCTTTCAATGAGTGTGTGCCGCAATAAAAGACATTCCTCTCATTATATTTTTATGGCATGCATCTCTCCAAATGCCAGATCCTGAGTTGGCCAACAAATCTACCCCACCTTGTAGTCTACCAAACCCAATCCTTAAAATAAAACCTGGGCTCTGAGGTAGCTGTATTCAAATCCAGCCTCCAAAGGAGATAAAACTCCTTCCTGGGATAAGATAAGCCAAGCGTAGAGCCAAATTTCGCTCCTTGGCATTGCACTGGGCACCACTGGGGTGGCAAGGACTGGTGCCATTTGGCTAATATTTAGAGAGCGGAGACATAGCGCAGGCCTGGTTATTTGTTATGATCCTCCTAAATCCAGATTTCGCAGCTCTTGCGATGACCGGTCAAGAAAAGGCCAAGGGCTCTAAACCAGAGATCAAGGAAAGTTGGACATAGGAGCCGCTTCCCAGAACCACAGAGCTGCAAGGGTCCCTAAAGGTCATCTAATCCAACCTCAAAAGGAAGCCACAGCTATCCCACCTGCAGCTCCCTTCCAACAGGTATGATGAACCAACCCAAGGTACTACGGTCCAAAACACACTGCAGAAATAATCCAGCTACATAATGCATCTACACCAAAACCATTGATGCGGTTTGATAATGCTTTCGCTACCATGGCTCCATGCTATGGTACTATGGGATGTGCAGTTTTGCGGGAGATGTAGCTGCAGCTGCTGCTCCAGGATGATGGGGAGGCCTTACCTTTGAGCAAAGGCAGCGGCGTCAGCTCTTGCTGGTTGCTCTGGTACCGGAACTGGGAAGAACTGTGCGACCGCCTCTGGCGCGAACGGCGGAGCGAACGGCGTGAAAACCCGTCCACTTTGTCTGGCGGCGGCACCGGCGACAGACCCGGCGAGGAAGGGCTGGTGGGCGTCACGGCCGGTGGGATTTTCGTCTCCATGGTCGGTGGCGTTGGCGCAAAAAACGCCTCTGAGGAAGAAGACGAAGGTGGCAGAGGAAGCAGAAGAGAGGAAGTCCACCTTAACCTTTCCAGGCAGCACTTGGCGATGGTT
>NC_056530.1:26627387-26630952 GCF_019175285.1 Sceloporus undulatus
GCAAGCTTTGGCTATCACTGTCATCATCTATTATTATTCCTATTATTATTATTATTAATTACAGGTTGAGTGTCCCTTACACAAAATGCTTGGGAGGAAGAGGAGATGATGATGATGATGATGATGCATGGAGGATGAAGGAGGCCTAGAGAAAATGGCAAGCTGTGGGCTCCTGGGCATTGCAAACCTTGCTCGCCACCATCACCATCATCCTCATCATATATTACTACTGATATTATTACTACAGGTTGTCTCCCTTATTCAAAATGCTTGACCTTTCAAACATAGGAAAGAAGGGATGAGTGCAATTTCCTTATGGCTGAGTGGTATGTTTTCGTTCTTTCTTCCCAGCAAAAATGACCAGCGAAGGGTTTCTGTGGCACCCCAAAGGCACCCCAAAGGCCGGCCAACATTTACTGGGCGCCCGCAGAGCGCTGCCCGCTTGCTGGGGATTTCTCCGAGGTTTCCGACGCCACGCAAGCGCTCGGCTCTGTTCTGTAAATATAGCAAGGATTAGTGAGCCAGGAGAGTGGCAGCAGGCTTTAATATCTGTTGCGGGTTGCGGGCGGCTTTCTCGCCCTTGGAACTGAAGATGCCCCTAAGCAAGAGTCGAGAGAGAGAGAGAGAGAGAGAGAGAGAGAGAGAGACATGGCATGGCATGTGTGGCCTGTAGGCCATTAATCCGTTTATGAGCAGGCAGTGGTTCATCCTTTTCTCTAAGAGGGAAAGGCGAGGAAGGGAGGGCCGTAAGGTTCATTTGAAGCCACGTCGCCCCACTGTTTTGTTTGCCATTCCCATCCTCTGAGGCTGAGAGAGTGTGGCTCGTGGGGTCCGCATGGCCGAGTGGGGATTCGAACCCTGGTCTCCAGAGTCATAGTCTAATGTGCCAAACTACTAGCATAGTGGTTTGAGCACTGGATTACGACTCAAGATACCATGGTCTGAGCATAAAAGCCCAATGGTTGAGCTTGGGCAAGTCACACACTCTCAGCTTCAAACAGCAAAGCTCCTCTGAGCAAATCTTGCCAAGAAAAGCCCATGATAGGGTTGCCATAAGTCAGAAACGACTTGAAGGCACACAATAGCAATAAAGGGGTCTCAGTGAGGATTTGAACCCAGGTCCCATTGAGTCCAGGATGGGCCACAACAGGAAACTAGGGAACATTGCTTAGCTGGGCGATACAGTAGTTGGCAATTGGCATTCCTCTTCCCTAAAGATGCACATGCTTTGTGAGTGTCTCTCTCTGTCTCGGCTTGCACTCCTTCCTTAATGGAACTCATTAGTAAGGGCCTGGAAGGGAACTCATTAGTAGACACACACATGTTACACCAGGTTTGCACAAAAGAACAGAGATGCTCCACTGAGCTTTTGGAGAAAGAAAAGCTCTTTGCAGCGCCAAGGCCACTGACCCATGATGATGGCTGCCTGGCAAAGAGGTTGGCGGCACCCAAAGTAGGGGAAGGCCTTGCTCACCCCCTGGCATCCATGGCAGGAGAGAAGAAAGAAAGAAAGAAAGAACAGAAGGAAGGAAGGAGAGAAAGGAAGGAAGGAGGGAGGGACAGAAGAAAGGAAGGAGAGAAAGAAGGGATAGAATCATAGAATCGTAGAGTTGGAAGAGACCACAAGGGCCATCCAGTCCAACCCCGTGCCATGCAGGAAATCACAATCAAAGGAGAAAGGAAGGAAGGAAGGAAGGAAGGAAGGAAGGAAAGGGAAGGAAGGAGGGACAAAAGGAAGGAGAGAAACGAAGGAAGGAAGGATAGGTAGAAGGAAGGAGAAGGGAGGAAAAACAGAAGGAAGGAAGAAGAAAAGGGAGGAGGGAAGGAAGGAAGTACAGAAGGAAAGAGAAGGAAGAAAAGGAAGAAAACAGAATGAAGGAGAGAAACGAAGGAAGAAATGGGCAGAAGGAAGGAAGGTGAGAAGGAAGGAAGAAAGGAATGAAGAACAGAAGGAAGGAAGGAGGGAGGGAGGGAGAGAAGGAAGGAGAGAAGAAAGGAAGGACTTCACTGGAAATTTTAAATGTGGATTTAAATATGTACAGATCTTATTTATCCTTTGAAATTGAGGCATGTTTTTAATATATAAAATATTTAAATATATATATATATATATATATATATAGGTGTCAAGCTGCATTAATTCTGCCGTGCAGATGCAGCCTACGCCAGTGCCTTCTCTGTCTGCTTTTGCAATTGCAATATCCTGCAGACCTCCCCACAACGCTCTACGCAAACACACACTTGCACCCGGATCCTGGTTGCCCCAAGAGAGATCCAGATTTGTTTTGGTGAATCTCAGAAGCCGGCGGAGCGGGCAACGCGACCCACGACCTTCTCCAGCGTCTCCCAGCGGCCTTCCTTTGGGAACAGATGACATTTCGAAAGAGTATTAAAAACCAAGGATGGTTATCATCATCGAGAAGAAAGAGTGTAAAGGAGAGATTCATCGGCCATTTCCTATCCAAGGAACAACCAGGGCTGACCCTGCTTAGCTCCCAAGACTAGACAGAATCAGGTGCATTTAGGGTACTACAGTCGGCCCTTCTTATACACGGATTTTTTATACACGGATTCAAGCATCCACGGTTTGAAAATGTTCCAAAAAAGTATAACTTTACCTTGATGTTCCATTTTTTATTAGGGACACCATTTTGCTCTGTCATTATATTTAATGGGACTTGAGCATACACGGATTTTGTTATACACGGGGGATCTTGGAACCAAACCCCAGCGTATAACAAGGATCCACTGTATATATGCCTTCAAGTCACCAGTCTGCCTATGGCGGCCCCAATCCATATCATAGGGTTTTCTAAGGAGTCCTCAGAGGTTGTTTGGACAGTTCCTCTCTCTGAAATAGAGCCTCTGCCGTCTGCGATTCCTCGGCGGTCTCCCATCCAAGGGCTAACCAGGGTTGGACCAGCTTAGCTCCCCAGATTTGGAGGCTTTAGGCCCTTCCTACCATTGTAACCTCCAAATTTTTCAGTGGGACCCTGAAGACACATAAAGCAACAGCAAAGAATGAAAAAAGGGGGAAAGCAGCACCTTGGACATCGCTGATGCGGACTTTCCTTATCATTAATCAAAATTATCAATAATAATAATAATAATATTAATAATAAATTTTATTTCTATCCTGCTCCTCCACGAAACGCAATCGGGGCAGCTTACAAACTTAAAATACAAATGTTTTTAATTGGATGTAAGGTAATTTTTGTAAACATTTTATTGTTTTATTCTCTGAGGCTGAGAGAGTGTGACTTGCCCAAGGTCTCCCAGTGGGTTTTTACATGGCTGAGCCAGGATTTGAACCCTGGTCTCCTGAGTCTGGCACTCAAACCATTACTACACCATGCCGGCTCACAAGTAACAACAATGTCATTTTTTAGACCCGAGAAGACGCCTCTCTAGGAATCTCTAGGTCCTCCTGGGCAACTCTGTGGTCAATGTCCGACATACTGGAGGAGCTACAAAGGCCTAGTAGAGTGTCCTCTCTAGGAACCAGGCCTTTCAGTGCCACTTTTAGTTAAGGTTGACCATAGAGTTTCACTGGAGGAGCTACAAA
>NC_056530.1:26640952-26718725 GCF_019175285.1 Sceloporus undulatus
TATTATATCCCCCCCCCAAAAAAATTGGGGCTTTTAATGGAGGCAGCTGTTCTCTCCCCCCAAAGGATCTGCTGTTGTTACTAGTATATGTGTTTATATATATGTGTGTGGATTTATGTATTCTCCCCAGATTTGGGACTCTGTTGTTATTCTTGCATGTCTTCCAGCTGTTTTTGACTTACAGTGAACCCAAGGCGGAACCTATCTTAGGGTTTTCTTGGCAAGGTTGGTCCAGAGGAGGTTTGCTGCTATGGCCTTCCTCTGAGGCTGAGAGAGCGTGACTTATTGCCCAAGGGTCACCCAATAGGTTTCCATGGCTGAGCCGCGATTCAAACCCTGGTCTTCCACCTCAACATTAGGAAGAACTTCCCGAGAGTGAGGGCTGTCCAACAGTGGAACACACTCCTTCCTCGGAGTGTAGTGGAGTCTCCCTCCTTGGAGGTCTTTAAGCACTACGTCTCTCTTCTCTCGGATGGCGTTTATGGCTAGAAGCGAAGGGTCATCAAGGAGGCACCCAAGCCCAGAGGGCAGCTAAGGTTGCCCCATTGTAGCCACGGAGGACTGGCACCGGACAAACAGCAGACGGCTTGCCAGAAATGCCGATGACAACAACAGCCGGTTCGAGGAACCAGGCGCATTCCTAGAAGGGCACATCATGCAGCGAAGGACGCGGTCAATGTCCATTCCACCCCTGCTCCCTTTTTCCCAGGCAGAGGTCTAATTCTTTACCCCTCCGACACCAAAAAGCCCTAATTCTCATCTCCTTTGAATCCCGTCTCAATAACTAACGTTAGGACATGCCTTTGGACTAGCTTTTGGAAGGCTCTTGGCTTTGAAATCTCCAATCCCTGACCTGGAGAAAGGCCAGTTGGTTATAATTATCCCTGCAAGTCACCACTTGTTTGTCCACAGAGCTCTCCTGTCTTTTTTCTCTTCCTCCTTTCCTCCCGTTTCCATCCCCTGCTTCTCTCTGCTCAGCTTTCCTGGATGTTGGCAAGGCCTTGGCTGGCTCTTTCAAACTCAAACAGGCTCCAAGATGCCCTTAATAGCTCTGGATCAGAGACCTGGATGGGCTTTTCTACTGCCTGGGGATGATGGGTGTTGTCATTCATCAACGCTAGGGGACACTCATTTTGAGGAGGCTCCCGGAATTAAACCCGAGTGTGAGAAAAAGGGCTAGATTTCCATTTAGTTTGACACCACTTTAACTGCCGTGGTGCAATGCTATGGAATTCTGGGAATTGAAACTTTCCCTAGCCCTGCTGTGAAAAGAGCTGGCTCTAGTTTGGACCTTGACATTGCAACTGCAAAACTGAATAATAACTTTGCAATCTCCAGCCATAGCGAGTCAAGGTCCCAAGATGATGGGTGTTAGAGTCCAACCCACTCTTCCCTCTGCATCTCTGTCCTGTGCATTTCGGAACCAGGATTTGGGAAGGGAATCATGTGGCATTGAAACTCCACCAGTGAATATGGCTGGGTTAGCTGGAAGAAACCTGGGACTTGTGGTCCTTTTGTGCTCTGAGTTCAAGGTTTGGAAAGCTCCCTTCCTGGAGCAGCAACAACAACAGCCGTGTGTTGTGTAGCATTTGTGTTGCAACAAGGGCAGGGAGTATCAAGTAACCAGAGACGGATCCAGGCTGTTTGTCTTTCTGCCGCAGGCGCAGGGACTCACATGCCTCGCTGGCTGTTGCGTCATTTGTTGTTGCTTCACAAACACACCGCTGGGTGGCTTAGAGTCTAGAGTTAGAGTCCCAAACTTTGGACCTCCAGGTGTTTTGGACTTCAACTCCCAGATTCCCTGCTCCGCTTGACCAGCTATTCGGTATTCGGGGAGCTGAGGTCCAAAACATCTGGAGGACCAAAGTTTGGGAACCACGTGTGCGGATCCAGGCAGAGTTTAAGCAGAACCATAATTAACCTTTATTTATGAAGCGCTGTAAATTTACAGAGCGCTGTACATACAATCTTTTTAGTTAGACAGTTCCCTGCCCTTGGGCTTACAATCTAAAAAGACATGACACAGAAGGAGAAGAAGGGAGTGGTGGAGGGAGAGGGTAAGAGGTCCAGCAGTTCCTCTGGTGTAGTGGTTTGAATGTTGGATCTCTTCCTTGGCTGTGGAAAACAAATGGGTGACCCTGAGCATGTCACACTCTCTCAGCCTCAGGGGAAGGCAAAGGCAAACCCCCTCTGAACAAAACTCGCCAAGAAAAACCCCATGAATGATTTAGGGTTGCCATAATCTGGAAGCAACTTGAAGGCACATAGCAACAACAACATGAGGTGGATCTAGCCAAGTCATCCCCAAAGTTTAGTTCTCCAGATGTTTTAGACTTCAGCTCCTAGAATTCCTGGCTGTTGACCAAACTGTGTTGAAGCCCAAAAGACACGGAAAATCAAAGTTTGGGAATCGTTGATCTAGACTGAGAGGTGGCTGAGAACGCATGCAACCCTTCCTAGTGTTGCACATCCATGTGTCTCCCCCCGGGTGTATCTCTTATGGTCTACCTTGCTAGTATGAATGCAAACCAGTTCTTTTTCCTGCTGCTGGCTTGACTCCTCCCTCCCCCCCAAAAAACACACCTTGCTGCTTTTGTCTCTGCAGTCCGTCAATGAATTCCTGGAGTCCGTTGGAGCTCCGCTGGAAATCGTGGATGGCTTTATCGATAGCATCGCTGTCACCATCCCCTGGTCTGCCTTAGTCACCGAGAACTGCACCGTGGAAGTGAGTGGCCTGCAGATCACGTGCCGCCCAAAGTACCGAAGCGGTGAGATTTTGAAGGACGGCTGGCATGGGGGACATTTGATGTCTTCATCCGGAACTGGGTTTAGGTCCAAGCCACCCCTAGAAATCCTTCCAGTGCTGAACACTGATGCATGTTACAAGTTGAGCTCCCTTATCCAGATTTCTGAAGTCCAAAACGCTCCAAAAACCAAAACTTGGTTCTATGGGGTGGCTTAGAAAGAGTACGGCACTACACTGTCATAGCGCTATTACTCCACTTTTATTCCACCTGGCCTCTACCCACCATGAGCCTCTATTTTACCCATGCGCCTCTTTCTTCCCAGGCCAGCCAGTGTAAGTGACCTTCTCTTCCCTCCCTTTCTGTCTCCGCAGCCGCTCCCGACTCACAGTCACAGAGCTGGGCATCATGCATGACCACCAGCATGCAGCTGGCACAAGAATGCCTGAAGGATCAGACCGAAGAGCCCTCCGACGCCCCTCAACCGCTGGAGGGGCTGGAGATGTTTGCCCAAACCATCGAAACCGGTGAGTGGCTTCTGCATGGGGATTGCTCCTTCAAAGCATGAGCCTGGTGGAGCAGGGTATAAGAAACCCCACACTTCCTATCCTTTGTCTGCATCGGCCAAACCCCAAATTGGGTCGGGACTGTTTTTGCCATATCCACACCCAGTTTGGGGCTTCGTTCCCCTAACCTGCATTTAAACAACTGTGTGGGACTTGTGTGGAGAGGCAGCCACCTGTTTGTTGCTGTTTGCAGCAAAAGAGAGCAGATAAGGGTTGAATTCAGGGGAAATTTAGGGCCAGAATACTCTGTGGGGAGTAGGTAAGATTGGCATGGGTCCTCAGAGTACAGTGCAGCCTCATAATGGTCTGAGATTATCTTCTTTCTTTCTTTCTTTCTTTCTTTCTTTCTTTCTTTCTTCCTCTCTCTCAGTTCTGCGGAGGATCGAAGTGACCTTTCTGGACACGGTGATACGCATTGAGCATGTGCCCACTGGGGCTCAGAGCAGCATAGCCTTAGAGGTGCACATCAAAAGGTAATGCTTCCCCCCCAAAAAATAAAGAAATTACAGGCTGTTTTCAGCACGTTTCCTGGAATGATTGAGAGTGCTGGTTATGACTACAAAGCCCAATACCCCTCTCTGCCCAAGATTGTGCGACAGACAGTCTGGGTGACATCTTGGATGGTGTTGAAAAAGGTTATGTTCTTCTTGCAGTTAGCCCAATGCATTTCAGCCTAGTCAAATTTAATGGCCTTTTGTATACATTATACCCAATTAATTGCCTTGTAATGCTTTTATTCTATATATATATATATATATATATATATATATATATATATATATATGTATTATTACGCTGGCTAGTTGCTGTAATGAATGAATTGTATTGCATTGTAAAGTTGCACTGTAATGTTGAGAGAGAGAAAGGGGATTGGGAAATCCAGGGAGTTGTAGCCCCAAACAACCAGTTTTCCAAAACCTGGTCTTGCCTGTCCTGAAGCTCTCTCTTATTCCAGGTTGGACTACTGTGATGAAGCGGTGAAAGAGTCTGGGCAAACCCTATCTGTGGACATCCACCAACCTCCGCCATTTGTCCACAAGATCTTACAACTGAGTGGAGTCCTATTTTACTATGAGGAGTTTGCAGAAGCAGGTGCCCGCACACCGTCTCCGGTCCCAAAGGTACAGACCCAAAAGCCATGGGACTCTGCCTCTGCTCCAGCTTTCCCTCTTGAGTTGGCACCTCCGAGTTGAGCCACCTTGCAGTTCCTTCTGAGGACGATGGGAATTGTGGGCTGAAGCATTTGGTAGGCGCCAGCTTGGTGAAGCCTGCTTTATCCTTTGTTTTGGGTTTACCACCAAAGGAATATCAAAAGCACAAGTTGAAATAATTTGGGGGGAGTTAAAGGACTGAAGACCCTCCAGCCAACAGATCCTTGGAGGATTCTAGGAAAACAGCAACTGTTTCTGGGGGAAACGGCAACTTTTCCAAGCATTATATCTTTTCCAAGCGTTCTGCCTGTCCCCCTGATTTTTGTCGGGTCACGGCTGCTTTTCCTCCAAGACCTTTGGAAACTCCTTGTGTTGAGTAACTGGGTCTTTTCCCTCCTTTCCTCCAATCCAGGAGGCATCTGAGTCCCCCAGCTCCAAAGGCGAGGAGGCTGCTCCTATTCCTTTGCTTCAGATTGGCAGCTGCTCCGGATACACGGAGATGAGGATCCGGCTGAAGCAGAATGAGGCCTTTCCCGGACCTAAGGTCAGTCCCACTGAGGCTGTTGGTGATACGTTCCTTGCAATTCATTTACTATTTCTCCTAACTATTTTGGAAGTTCCACCGTCGCCTACCGTACCATCATCCTTCATAGAATTATAGGGCCGTAGAGTTTGAAGGGACCCCAGAGGACACTGAGTCCAACCCTCTGCTCAGTGCAGGAACCCCAGCTATAAAACAGTAGGATAAGGCCAAGGCTACCCAGTTATTAAGCCTTAGGACAAGTATTTCAGCCTTTTAGAAAGAAGGAGAAACCTACCAGAATGCTAGGGAACCACCAAGCAGAGAAGGAGGTGTAGCCAATTGAGGGTTTCTGGGGAGGGCCAGATATGGCCCAGGTCCAGCCCGAGGCTCTCCTTCCGACCTTTTGCTAGGCAAAAGGGTTGATGTTTGGGAAGAGGATTTTAAACAGAGGTGGGAAGGCCATCTCCGGAGTTCTGTAGCTGTTGATTCCAGGATGGCAACAGGGTCAAACTGGATTGCCCTTGGCATACCAAGGAACCCCGTCCAACTCTTTGATTTCCCAGAGAAGGCTAGAGTGGTCTTAAGGGGTGGGAGCAGCACATACGGGACATTTTCTTATTGAAAACTGACATCAGATTTCCACACAAGTCTCCTTTCTTCGCCCCCTTCCCTGCATCACTCCCTTGGATTCTGTTCTGTTCAAGCTGAAGCCACGTTCTTTGCCTGTCTCCTCTGCAGCTGGAGTTAGATGGCAAGATGGGATCGCTGCATCTCTTGCTGACCCCTCGGCAGATCTCCTATTTGCTGGACCTTCTGTGTTCCCTCAACCTCTCAGGTAGGCCCAGCGTTTTTGTGTGAAGGAGTAGAACCTGCGGGTAGATTCTTTGCCAATGGAGTAGAATCCAATGGCGGCTGGGGGGGGGGGGGTCCCATGTCAGTGGGTGTGGCAAATCTGCTCCGGGATTTGGTCTACTACTCCAGCTGTGCTGGCAGTGGGTTTATGGGAGTTGTAGTCCAACACATTTGGAGGTCACCAATTTGGGAAGTGCTTTCTTGGGAACTGTTGCTTCCATGCACCTGAAACTCAGGAGTGGGCCAGAGTGTGTAGGACTACAACTCCCATCCACCCTCAAAGAGCCAGTGGTTGAGAGATTATGGCAACTATAGTCCAAAACCACATTTGGAAAGGCCACCGATGACCCTCGCCTCCCTTCTCCTCTCTCTTTTGACTCCCTTCTCCCCCAAATAAAGAGTCTAGCCTCCTTCAGGAGCAGCTGAGCAAGAACCGGCCCCTCGATTCGGAGGACCTGAAGTTGATTGAGCAGGACCTCAGCCAGCAGCTGCATTCGGGCTTCAGGACAGCCGCCACGTGCCTGGAGGGAACAGGGCCCTATGTTGGACTGGAAAATGGAGGTAAATGCCAGGGAAGAGCGGGCTTCAGCTTCTTGGGAGACTCCCCTGGAGCCTGGATGACTGCTTTTAAATTCTCTAGGTGTTGGCTTCTGGGAAGCCTCAGTTTTTAGATTCCAGCTCCCAGAATCCTGAGCAAGGTTTCAAATGCTCAGCCCTCCTCTTGTAGTCAGTAGCCCACCTCAAAGGGTCGGATGGAGCTGGTGAGGGCTTCTGCCTCCTCTCTTACTTCCTGCCACCCCAGACCTGCCCTTTCCTTTTCAGAGATGTTCTTCTCCATGGCACCCATGACAAGCAGCGTGACGTCCATCCGCTCGGTCAGCGAACTGTCTGACATCGACCTCGAATCCTCCACCCACAGCGACGTCAGCACCAGCCACCTTCAGGCGCCGCCCTTCACGCCAGGGGTAAGGATGCAGTCACATTTTGGGATCCTATCCACCCACCTCATCCTCCCCACCCAAAGACTTAGATTTCAAACAACATTCTCAGTCTTTGCCACTCCAGATATTTTCAACTTTGGCTCCCAGAATCCCTGACCGTTGACCAAACAGATGAGGATCCCTGGGAACTGAAATCCAAAAGCATCTACACCAAGCTTTGAAAACCACTAGTTCAGGGAACATGGAGGGTATTTCCCCTCCAAAAGGCAGTCATTGGCATCAGAACCATGTTACCTCTTAGAATTTGGAGAATCCAACCTTGTGACTGTGGATCCTGTTCTCAACTCTTCTGCCTGCTAAGATCCTCTAGTGTCCCATGGACCTTCTTTTCTGGATCATATGGCAGTTTCTACATCATAGAGTCACATTAGAGCCCTTCCTTGATTTGCTGAAGGCTGAGATTTGGCAAAAAACTGGGCAATTTTGGCTACATCTACAGTGCAGTTTGCCACACTTTGACTGTAGTGGAATTCTGTAGTTTTGTGAGATGCAACTATGGCAGCTCTTTATGGTGCGTGAAGGAACCAGAGAGTCCCCTGGCACCATAGAGTGCTCTGTACTGGCTAGGCAGAGTGTCTCCTCCCCAAAAAAGGGGAGCGGAGGGGAAGGAAGGGTGGAAGCAGAGCCACATTTTGTTTGACTGGGGCTGGGGGAGACTCTCCTCAATAGGATGTTCCTCCATTCTCTACTCATGCCCCTTTCCCGTTCCTCACAGTTCATCCTGAGCAGTCCCAGGCGTTACGGACACTCTCCCTTTGCTGCAACCCTGCCATGCCTCAGCAGGATGCCAAGTAAGAGCGAGTTTCCACCATGTTCCAGAAGGGAGAGTGTGGGGAAGTGGGAGGGAGTAGTGAGCTGGGTCTCTGTCACCAGGGAGATGGTTTATGGAATCTTTCAGCTTGCCTACACCTAAATATACTATGTGCATGGCTTCCGACGTTTACACATTTGCATCAACCGTTAATTCTCTTGCTTCCCTGAGCAAATTCACATCTATTCAGCTTCCCTCTGAGGGAAGTGCGCAGCCATCCAAATGCCTGCAATGCAGACAGACAGCCACAGTTGTGATAATGCACATTTGCCTACTTTGATTTCATTATTTCCTTCTCCAGTTCAGTGGCCCCTCCACATTCACTGGGTTTAGGGGCGCAGGACCCCATGAAAGTGGGAAAACCACAAATAATTGTTTTTTCATTTATTGAAGACAACACCTAGGAATCCCTAGGTCTTCCAACACAATTTGATGGTCAACCTCTGCCAGAGGTTGACATAGATTCATGCTCTTCCTCTTTTCCAGGTAAAGCCAGTCACCACCCGCCGCCCCCCTCTTTGGAAAGCCAGCATCCCGAGGTGCTCCTGCGGTTGACCGTCGGAGGGCTGACTCTGACACTGCTGCAACAGGCCCCAGAGCCCATGCCCCTTGACCGTCCCCACCACCATCTCCTGGCTCAGCGGTTCTTCTCCCAGCTTGAGGGCTTGAAGGACTCTGCCTTCGGGGGCCGGGATTTCCATCTCTTGCGTCCATGCTTTGAAGGGGCTTGCCCCCACAGTAATGTCAGGTAAGGGGCTGAGAATCCAAACCCAGAAGAGTACATTGGTGGTGCTGGGATCAGTGGAACTGTGAATCCACTTTGGATTTTAGTCGGAACTTCAAAGGAGCTGTTTTGGGATGTTGCCTTTAATGTTTGGACTTAATGGGTTCACTACTTCTCTGACATTGGATTCAACAGCCACCGCTACCTCTCTGGGTTACTTTAAAAGCTTGGGGTTGGAAGGGACCACAAGGGCCAGCTAGTCCAATCCCTTCATGCCACTAAACTTTCATAGATTTGGTTTACTTCCTCAGATGCATGGAGTGAGCTGGTGCCCAGGAAGGACCTATATGAACAGACTGTATGAATGGCCATAGAAATGCAAAACCTGTGGTGATGAGGTGACAAGTTTAGTTTTCACAATGGTTGTTCAGAGACAAAGGCCTGGGAGGAAAGATAGTGCCTAGGGCCAGGGTGGGTGGGTGACCATATGAAGGAGTTGGTGTGTCCAGACTGGGAACCAGAAAGGAGATGGGATAAACTGGTCAAGAGCATCCTCTTGGTATGTGTAGTGTGTATACAAGCCTCATTCCAGAACTTTCCACCATTCATATGGTCATCCACCCACCCTGCCCTCAGGCAACATCTTTCCTCCTGCCTTTGTCCTTCAACAACCATCATTAAAACTGAACTTGTCGCCTCATCACTATACCAGCAAGCTTTGCATTTCTATGGGTATTCATGTTGTGGTTGTGATTGTGTGCCTCCAAGTCATTTCTGATTTATGTTGACCCTAAGGCAGACCTATCATAGGTTTTTCTTGGCAAGTTTCTTCACAGGGGGGTTGCCATTGCCGTCCTCTGAGGCTGAGAGAGTGTGACTTGCTCAGAGTCATCCAGTGCAATCTGCTTATAAAGGTCCTTCCTGGGCACCATTTCACTCCATGCATCTGAAGAAGTAGACCATAAAAGCTTAGGCTACATCTTTCACTCTCAAAAGTGCTACAAGACCCCTTTGCATAATGATATTCCAAACTGACACAGCTATTTCTCTGATGTCTGCTGTTATAGTTAGAATAATTGATCAATTGGGTCATATTACATAGAATAAATTATCTAAGTGCTCCTTTTCCCCTCCATGCCTGGACTCAGTCAGCTTTTCTGTAAGGGCCAGAGAGCCAAGTCTCTGTTTCCAAATGGAAAAGTGTGCTTCCCAGTGGTGTGCTATTTTTAATCTTGGCAGTAGTCAGAAATACCAGTTGGCTCTTTATGTAGATTCATTGGACCTGTTGCTGGATCGGTTTCAGAATTCCCATTTGTAAAAATGTATATTTCTGATGCATCCATTTTTGTTTTGTTTTTGGGCAGACTGGGACCCCCAAATGGTCCCACGGCCAGAAAACCTCTTCCCAGACCCCACCTGAAGTTGTGGTGCCTTGGTTTAGTGCCTCTTTTCTCCTTTCAGGCTCACAGGGGCCGCTGTGCAGATCAGCTGTGAGCACAAGGCCTCTGGGCAGCTACACATGCTCAGCTGGGACGCATCATTCAGACTCTTGGAGGTTTTGGAGTGCCTGTGGCCGCGTGACGGTGGGCAAGCAAAGCCAGAGTACACCGAGGTGAGGCTTGAGCCTGCTTGATGTGGGGAATGGGGAGACAGGGAAGAAGCTGGCTGTTGTTTTTCTTTCCTTCTCCCAGCATCTCCCTCTATCTCCTCTTGAACTCCATTTGTCCTAAGGAAATGTAACTAGAAATGTTTTTGGTGTGTGCCTTCAAGTCCTTTCTGACTTATGCCGACGCTAAAGCAACCCTATTGTGGGGTTTCCTCGCCAGGTTTTTTCAGAGGGGACTTGCCATTGCCATCCTCTGAGTCTATCTGACTTGCCTAAGGTCGCTCAGTGCATTTGCATGGCCGAGCCGGGATTCGAACCCTGGTCTCCAGTGTCCTAGCCCTACACTCAGACCACTTCAACATGCCTTCCAGCAATTCCTGGGTGCTTCAGTATAAAACCATACAGTTGGAGGGGACAGTGATGGCCATCTAATCCAATCCACTGCCATGTAGAATAGACAGCTCCTAAAAGATGGCCATCCAACCTCCAAGGAGTCCCTCACCCTCCAAGGCAGTCCGTTCCTCTGTTGAACAGCTTATTTTCGGGAGGTTCTTCTTAAAGTTTAGGTGGAATCCTTTTTGCCCCTTATAATTTTAATCCATCCGTTTGTGTCCTAGTTTCTGGCTGCAAAAGAAGAGAAGGTCATTCCATCTTCCAGATGACATCCTTTCAATTACAGTAGGCCCTTGGTATCCACTGGGGTTTGGTTCCAGGATCCCCCGTGGATACCAAAATCCATGGATGCTCAAGTCCCATTCTATACAATGGCATAGTAAAATAGCAAAATCAAACTTTCCTTTTTGGGATTGTTTTTGGTGGGGGAATATTTTCAAGCTTTGGATGGTGGAATACATGGATACAGGAAGGCTGACTGGACTTAAAGATGGCTATCATGTCACCTCTCTATTGCCTCTTCTCCATGCTAAATATCCCCAGCTCCCTAAGCTGTTCTTCATAGGACTTTGTTTCAAGACCGTTTACCATCCTGGTTGTCCCAAAGGTAGCTGAAACTCTACATGGCCCTTCATCCACCATGGCATTTCATGAGCCACCAGTCCTATAAAATGCCTGCTGGACAAAGGAACTGGTGGAAGGAGTGTCAGGAAGTGGGCATTTTGTCAGAGGCCATTTTCCTAAAGCAAAACTTTAACATTGCGTCTTCTTTTCCCAGTTGCTGGTCTTTGCCATCCCTAGTGCCTTCCCCTACAACCAGTCGCCTCAACCCTGTGCTCGCATTCGCTCCAAACACTCAGAGAAGGTGCCATCTTCCAAGGTTAGTCCAAAGATTTCAGATAAACATGGCAAATCTTATTTCGGGAGGGGAAATTAACAGTAACAAGAAATATCGGCAAGGAGAGAATTCAGCTTGCCAATGATCGAGAATGTCCTCACCAGAGCCGTCTTGCCAAGGCTGCAGCCAAGCAAACCATGGAGCTGGAAGCTGAATTGGCAGAGTTCTGCTCCGACGTGGACTTGGCAGCGCTGGACCGGCTCTGTTCCCTGCTCCACTGTGCCATTGTTCCCACCTCGCCCGCCTGGCCTCCTCCCGAGGCACACTTGGTAAGTGGGGTGCGTCGCAGTCCATGGCACCACGGCCCATTCCCCCTTGTTGCTGCCCCTTGTCTGAAGAAGCCGCCTTAACCTCTTTCTTTCCTTCATTCCTTTTTCTCCTCCTTCTTCCTGGGCGCCAGGCAGATTCTCCCCTGGCTGCCAGGTGGCAGGCCAGCCTCCACTTGACCTCACCAAAAGCCACTCTAAGGCTCCAGTTCCCCATCCCGGACCTACGCCCCTGGCCTGAGAGGCGGCCTGGGACCGAGAAGGCGATACGCAAGGAGAGTCTGCTCTTGGACCTGGCTGGTGCAGATTTCCGCACAGAGCTTGGTCCCGCAGGTGCCACCCGGCTAGAGCTTTCCTTCAGTGACCTACATGGTATGGAGGTTATGGGGCGGAGGAGGACTTCCTGGGCAGTACTTTGGCCCCTTCTGGTTTTTACTGGGAGGGGGTCTGGGTCTGGATGTTGTTGTTTTACAGGTCTGTGCAAAGACAGTGAGAAAGTTTCTGTGCCCTTCTCTGTATAGTCTGTAATGTATACTATGCACACACACATGTGTATGCCTATATGCACGCATGCACACACACATATATGCACATATATTCACATTTATATATATACAGACACACACACACACACATTCAAATATGCAAAGGAATCTTGTAGCACCTTTGAAAGTAACTGTGCGAAAGAAGTTATAGCCTAAGCTTTTGTAGACTAAGCTCCAAAACACTCTGCAGAAATAATCCAGTTTGACACCCTTTGTTTTGCAGGCGTGTATGAAGACGGTGAGAAGTTCTCTGTGCCCTGCTTCCGGGTTGGCAAAGCCCCCGACCTATCGGCCAAAACAACGGGGAAGAAATATATCCTCCCAAAGTAAGTCTGGCTTCTATGCTTCTCCTTTAGATGCCACCATCGCCAAAGATGGGTTTCAGTGCAACTCTGGCCAAATGGACAGGGTAGGGATGGAAGGAATATTTGAAAACATGTTTTTTTGAGTGTTGAGAAATGCTGATGAGAGGACTGGATTGCCATTTGGGGGGAATGGCAAGGTCAGTGGTTGTGGGAGATCCTGGCACTCCATCATGGTCCTTCCGCCTGGCAGGATCACTCTGAACCTCTGTCCCCGGGCCAGCAACATCCAGTGGGACCCGACCTTGCCGAAGCCTGAGGAGATGGAGCTCTCATCTGCAGAAAGCCCCTGTGAGCTGAAGCAACCAGAGCCTTCGCCCTTCTCCTCCAAGCGGACCATGTATGAAACAGAAGAGGTGAGGGACTTTACAGGGTCCAGTGGGGGTTGGTTGCAACAGGGAGCGACACCAGGAGTGCATCTGTTCCCTTTGGGTTTGTCTGGCCCTTGCTTCTGAGTTGCTTTGGGTGATCCTTCTTTTCCACAAGGACTGTTCTTGTTGTGTGCCTTCAAGTTGTCTTGACTTATGGCAGTCCTAAGACATAAACCCCATATCATGGGTTTTTCTATGTCTGAGAGTGTATGACTCGCCTAAGGCCAACCCATGACTGAGTGGAGAATTGGACTCTGATCTCCAGGGTTGTAGTCCAGTGCCCAAACCACAGCACCACACTGGCTTCACAAGGTCGGGGAGCCTCTTTTAGCCTCCGATGGGCCAGATTGAATTTCATGGAGGTCCTTAGGAGCCACGTTCAAAAGGGGTGGGACCATAGCCACTGGTGTAATTTGGGCTTAAAACTCTTTCTGCCCGTAGTTAAGCCTTAGAAGAATTTTAGAATTGAGGAGACACAGTACATGGAAGAAAATCCTTATGGTGGAAGGTGATGTGGCAAAGGGAAGCCCAGAGGATGGGATTTAGCCCCTGAGTTGACAGTCTCCATCTCTGCTGTCCCTACTAGATTTTGATCTCCCTGACTCTCTCACCTGATCCCTCTACAGATGGTGATCCCCGGAGATCCTGAGGAGATGGCCAAGTTCCAGACCCAGACGTTGGAGGCTTCCCAGTATGCTCTGGAAGTGACGTTCCCCACCATGCACATCTTCCTCCCCAGCAAAGAGTTTTATGAGAACATCTACAACAGGTCAGAGCTTCCTCCCTCCCACATGAATGCTCCATGTGCCCTTTTTTTTGGAGTGGAGGAGAGTCAAGTGCTGAGAAATCCTGATGGGGAAGAATCCAGGTCTGATGAGAGTCTTTGTGGTTTGGGTCTTCTTCAGCACAAAATTTGGATGTGGTTGTTTTGGGGAGATGGTGGACCAGGTTGGATGGGGATGAGAAGGAGCCTGAGGACTGAAAGAGAGGAGTTGTCTGGAAATATTTACTATCCCCCTTTCCCTCCAGGATCAACAATGACCTCTTGATGTGGGTGCCCTTCAGCCCACCTCCCAGCCCCTCTGAGTCTTTGGGGAGCACCAGTTCAACTGTCAGCCCCTTTGCCAGTGAAGGGCCCGCATCCATCCGCTGGCAGGAAAACTTCCAGATGTGCAAGTCTGCCTTTAAGTTAGGTAAGGGATGTGCTTTCATAAAACACTGCACACCTGACTTTGGCACTTGTGATGTTTTATAGATTTATGGATCGTTTGCTTGGACTGGCAGAGTTCCTGAGGCTTATGAAAACACTTTTTTCTCCCAACTGCCCAGATTCGGACTCTGAGGAAGAAGATTCTCACTTCTATTCGGTGGATGAGGCGCAGCGAAAAAAGGGGGACCAGAGAAGCCCCTTTCCTCAGAGCTGTGTCTCTGTTCTGCTAAGCGTGGGAAAGGGACGAATCACAGCTCTGTGTGATGCCAAGGTAAGCAGCTTGTTTGTTGTGGTTTATTTATTCCTTCCTTCCCAACTTCATCTCCTTCCTTTCATCATCTCTAACTCCCTCCCTCCCTTCCTCCCTTCCATCCTCCTATTCTGCCATCCATCCACATTCCCTTACTCTTCCCCTTTGCCCTTCTTCTTCCTTCATTCCTCCTCCATCACCTTCTTTCCATTCTCTCTGCCCTCCTCCCCCCCTTCCTTCATTCCATCCTTCCTTCCCTCTTTTCATTCATGCTCTCCTTTTGCTGGCACAGGGCGAGGGGGGCAAGAAGCTGGAAGGCTGTCATGGGGAGCTGGTCTTGGACCTGGAGAATGGCTGCCTCTTCAGCGTCTCACAGTACAAGGGGCGCGATGACCTCGGCTACTTCTGCATCGAAGCAGAGAAAGTTGCACTTTATCACAAAGGTAGGGTACTGTGGCAGAAAGTGAAGCAGAGCATAGCCAGGAAGACTTCAGTAGCATTTAACATAGGTAGAGACATGGCAGTTGGCATGGAGGGAGGGCTTCTCACTGGCCTCTGAGTCCAAGGCATGATAGACTCTAGTTTTTCTCACTTGCCGTAGGAGCACTTTGAGCTGAAAATACAACGATGCCCACAGATGGATGTTGCTCGATATTAACCCAGGATGTTCTCTTGGTCCCTGCAGCTGTCGTGGAGGACTACCTCATGGCTGATCACCTGGAAATACCCAACTTTTTGCCTCCAGAGGGGCTGCACCCCACCATCTATACCTCCCAGGAGGGCCCCATCACCTGGCCCTTGGGGAGTAAGAAGGAAGGGCCCCTAAAAATGCTCTCCCTGGCCATCCAGATCAACCTGGACTTGGAAAAGAACATCAAGGTACTGATTCTTTCAGTAAAGAGATGATAATTGATTTGGACTTTGGGTGCTACTGGGGATTATCTCCTATCTTGCCAGGGTTTACAACACAGGGGTTGGAAGAGAAAGTCTAAGGTCCAGGTTCTTGCTTCTCTGTTGACAGGAGTTCCTGGTGACTCTGCGGCTGGAAGGTGCCACCATGCGCCATTATATGGCATTGGCCCATCAGAGCTGGTACTCACAGGTGAGAAATTCACTCTCCCAGCCCCAGAACTGCCCAGGTTTCTCTCTTGCTCTGGGTATGTAACTGCCTCTTGTCAGTTAACGGCTAGCAAGTAGACCAGTGTGGACATGCTTTGTTGGTCTGAGGTTGGAAGGTGGAACTCTTTCAGGTCCCTGCTTCTGGAGGGTACTCAGAAAGGACAGATGTTACAGCATGCATGGACATTTCATCCCAGTCTTACCCTGTCCATCTTGTTCTCCCAGATGATTGACTTTCTGGACGTCCTGGATGACCCAATCCTGGGCTTTGTGCCACCCACAGTCATCACAGTCCTGCACACCCACCTCTTCAGCTGTGCTGTGGATTACAGGTACAGGACAAGTTTTGCAGATATTCCAAGGAATATAAAGAACATGGAAACGTTGGTCTAGTCCCTCCCCAGCTCTCCACTAGGCATGAAATGGCAATGGGGAGCTTCAGCAGCTGTATAGTAAGGCTGGGGGTCAGTGAACAACCATCTGTAGTATGGTTCCTTATGTGGAGCTAAGCCCTGCAGGATTCAGGCCAATGCAGCTCTGAACAAGAACCTGGTGCCTCTGGAGACTTGTGGACTGTGCCTATCCCAGAAGTCCAGAAGCATTGTAGATGTGGAGGAGCCAGACTCAGCTTGCTGTGCACAGAGGCAAGGGCAATCCAAGGCTGACTCAAGCTAACCAAGGGACAGCGCTGGGGTTTTGTCCATCCATCCATTCTTTCTTTTCCACTGGCAGGCCTCTCTACTTACCCATCCGTGTCCTCATCACAGCCGAGACCTTTACTCTCTCAAGCAACATCATTCTGGACACATCAGTCTTCCTCCTCCGGTGGGTCTCTGCTTCCCAGTCCTTTCTGGAGTTCTTCTAATGGGCCAGAAGGCTTTTAAGAGTGGGTTTTTTTTTCTTTTTTCTTTTTTGCAGCCAGAACCCCCCCAAAAAAGAAAAATATTTTTTTTGATTTTGCTGGGAATCTGCAATCTCTTTTGAAAGTGAATTGTGGCTCCTAGAGGCCAATAGAAGCCGTAATTCACTCTGCTTTTTGGCCAAGGAAAGGGCTGGCTGAGGGTTTTACAGGAGCCGAGGTCCACAAAGATAGCCCTGGGGGGAGTCACATATGACACTTTGCTCACTCTTGTGTTCAGGTGACAATCATGCAAATATTTTTCTGAGGCAATGGATTGACAACCCACTGTCTTTGCTTAGCAAGGAAAGGAACGTACCCGGCTCTGGGGCAGCAATTGATTGCAGAGCCTGGTTTTCCAGCATCCACTCAAAGAGAAGCAGGGAAGATGCTCACTGACCCTTTTGTTCCCTGAACAGGTTTATTCTGGATGATTCAGCCCTTTACCTCTCAAACAAATGTGACTCCGAGACTGGAGACTTGAGGAAAGGTAACTTTGCTAAACCTCAATTTCATTATTCATGGAGTCATAGAGTTGGAAGAGACCCCAAGGAGGGCCATCCAGTCCAACCTCATTCTGCCATGCAGGAACTCTCAAAGCATCCCCTGTGACAGATGGCCATCCAGCCTCTGCTTAAAAACCTCCAAAGGAGGAGACTCCACCACTCTCCAAGGGACTGTTTTCCACTGTGCAACAGCTCTTACTATCTGGAAGTTCTTCCTAATGTTGAAGTGGGATTGCTTTTCCTCTAGATAAGGAGTCCCTGGGATTTGGGGCACACAGGACGCAGGCTTGATGTCAAATTTCTTCTTCTCTCTTGGCCTCAGATTATGTTTGTGTTGTGGATGTAGACCTCCTGGAGTTAGTGATCACCACTTGGAAGGGAGCCACCACTGGGAAGCTGGTGAGTTCTTTGTGGCCTGGTCAGGCACACTTTGCTTGCCCTGGGTGAGACATCACCAGTCCAGCCTTTGAAGGGCAGCAGAGCCCTTCTTCCATGGAGATGCTCTGGAGAGCGACAGTTCCACGCCGTTTGGCCAGGGCCAGCACAAAAGCGGAATGAGGCTTTGAGAGAAGAGGCTCTGTTCCTTCAATCTCCATATCTTTAGAGGGGGGACATGGAAGCATGGTGAAGGGAATATTTCCCCCCCAAGTCAAGAGTCAAACCAGTACTGTGCTCTTAAATCATAGAACGACAGTTGCAGGGACCAAGAGAACATGGGAAGGTCTACTTCCCATAAAGGAAATGATTTGGGGTTTTGCTTTTGTTTTTATATGACATCACCAGGGATGTCATTCATTTTGATGGCTTGTGTATTATTCATGTTGTTTAAAACAACGTTTTCTGGGGGAATGCTTGGTTGGTGCTTGTTTTCGCTTTTGACCCACGCACTCCCCCTCCGCACAGACTCGTCCGCTCTTTGAACTGCGCTGCTCCAACAATGTGGTTCACATTCACACCTGTGCGGACTCTTGTGCAGCTCTCGCCAACCTCATCCAATACGTGGTCAACAACGGAGACTTGCATCCGCCACCCCGGCACGACAGCCCCACTGAGATAGCAGGGCAGAAGGTGCAGGTGCGTACCAGGAGCAAAGTGGTGGGCAGAGGCCAAGGGGTAGCCCTCTCCATCGGCGCTAGATATGTAGTGGCACTG
Source organism: Sceloporus undulatus (assembly GCF_019175285.1). Lineage (NCBI taxonomy): Eukaryota > Metazoa > Chordata > Lepidosauria > Squamata > Phrynosomatidae > Sceloporus > Sceloporus undulatus. The sequence goes on from NC_056530.1 coordinate 26,658,901, forward strand.
GCATGGCTTAAAGCATAAAGTCCTTTACTGGGAGGCTCATCTCTCTCTAGAGGAGGGATGGACTTCAAGCTCAGATACCTCTGCTTTCCTCTACAGTCCTCCTCAAAATGCCTGCAGAAAGTGACATTGTACATTGACTTCCTGTTGTCGTTTTGAGAGGGACTGCAGTGGAAAATGGAAGTGTTTGAGGGTAGTGTGGGATACTGAATGAGTGGGACCTGGAAGAATCTGCAAGAGCCATCCAGTTCAACCCTCAGCCATGCAGGACAAGTGTGTGTTTGGAAGGGAGTTTCTATGGGGTTTTCAGGTGACAATGGCCCCCAAATTTGGGAAGTTTGGGGACTGGCTTTGGGGCTCCAAGGGTCACATTTTCCCCAGTGTTGTAGAGGCCTTATTCCATGCCCACCTCCTTTCAGCACGCCCAATACTGCTCTTGTTCTCTGGCAGTTGTCTGAGAGTCCAGCATCTCTGCCTACATGTCCCCCTGCCGAGACGGCGGCCATTAACCAGCGCGACCTGACGGATGCCCTGATTGACACGGAGCGCAGCCTGCAGGAGCTGGCCAGTGAGACCGGTAAGAGACAACTCCTGGTAGCAGATCTTTACCAAGAGTTGGAGGGAAACGTATCGGCACAATTCCCCATGGGCTTTTGCAGTTCCTTAAAGAGTCCTGCTGGCTAGCTTATGGTCTCCATCCCAGTACAATTCAAGAGTTTGGCTTCTCCTTTGCAAACCCCTGAAGTGGATTTAGGGCAGATAGGATGAAAGACTGCATGCTCCTTGGTGACTTGGCTGGACCTGGTGATGAGGCTCTGAGGTCCAGCCGCCCCTAGAAGCAGTGTGTGACAATAGAGCATTTTCTGCTGTGGCATCTCATTTCTCACCAGGAGAAATCCCTACTAGATACTAGAAATCCCCCAGGCTAGCCTTCCTTCTTAGGAGTGTTGTCTTTTGGGTTCCTAATTCTCAAATCCCATAGGCAGCCTAGCAAGGGGTCTTTGTGGCTAGGGGATTCTGGGCTCCATAATCCAAAAAAGTAATTTTCCTGACTTTGGAGAAGGGTTTTGCTTGGCTCCCTGATATCTAGGGAGGGTTAGGTGCAGCCTGCTGGGTTTGAACTTGTCCTCTTTTCCCCAGGTGATTATGGGCTCAGGCGGCAGCCGTCTCCTGTCTCAGTGTACCTCTTCCCCGGAGAGAATGGCGCTGCAGGCAAAGCAAAGACCCCGGCCTCACCGCCAGCCCCTGTGGGAGAGGGGCTGGACTTCAGCCCTTCAGAGGACAGTGAGGGGGAGAGCGAGGCCACAGATGATTTCTGCATCTTGGATGCTCCAGGCACAGGAATCCCGGTAAGGCAGGGGTGAGCAGAGAATGGCCTTCTGCACCCCACATTTGTGGAGCCCTGGTGGCGCAGTGGTTCAATGCCTGTACTGCAGCCATTCACTCAAAGCCACAAGGTTGCGAGTTCAAGACCAGCAAAGGGCCCAAGCTCGACTCAGGCTTGCATCCTTCCGAGGAGGGAGCTAAAATGAGTACCCAGACTGTTGGGGGCAAATTAGCTTCCTTGCTAATTAGCTTCCTTGCTGTTCACCGCTATGATCTTTGGAATAGCAGTATATAAATACTGTAAAACAAATTATTATTAATATTATCCCATCAGTCTCCAAAACCCCCAAGATACCTTTAAAAAAGATTAGGAGGTTGGGGAAGCCAAGGGGGGATTATGAGGGCTTCAGAGACCACAAAAATGGGTCCCTAGGGCTCTCAATGTGCCCTTTCCCCACCCCTGTTTTAAGCTGTCTGCAGCAGCAATTTTGTGGGCAAGACTGGCAAACTAGATTAGTAGAATGTGGAAGGCAGGCTTCCAAACGTTCAAGTACTGCACCAATGTTTTCCTTGCTTCCTTTGAAGAAATAGGGCAAGAAGTCCTTGCTTGGGCCTGAACGCAGGACAGAGTCCCAACAGAACTTAGTGCTGTCTCACTGTCTCCTTTCTCTTCTGCTCTTTGTAGCCCCGGGATGGGGAGCCAGTGGTGACAAAGCTTCTAGAAGGGCCCATCCGCATCCAAGAGGGGCACTTCTCCCGGCCGCTGGGGAGCACGGATTTGCTGAAGGCTCCTTCGCGCTTCCCGGTGCCAGAGAGCCGGGTGATGATGCGGGAGATCTCGGTGGTGTGGCACCTCTATGGAGGCAGGGATTTCGGGGCCAGCCGATTGGGATCAGGGCATGTCCATTCGCCCAGGTGAGCTCCCTTTATTTGCTATGTGCCTTCAGGTCATTTCTAACTTACATTAGTGCAAACCTATCATTTTGTCCCCGGTAAATACTAGCAAATGGAAATATTTGTGTGATCAGCAGCTTCAGGACAAAAAGGAATCCCTCGAAAACAGTGGCAGACTTGGCTTTTCTCCCAACCTTCCTCTGATTTTGTCTTATTTCTCTCTCCTGCTTGCCCACTTTCAGGACGAAGCCATCCCTTTCCAGTGTCCGATCCTCCCCTTCCCGGTCCTCCGTCACCAACCGGCCCCAGAACACTTGGCGGGCCCAAGGAGGTGCCAGCCGCATTCATGACCTTCTGATGGAGATCCAGTTGACAAAGGTGGGAGAGACCAATAAAGTTTTATTTTAAAAAGGAGGGGGAAATGTTTTTGACCTCTGAGGGTGCGATGGGTGGCACAAAAATGTCCCTGGTTGGCCTCAGTTTGCCCACCCCAGGTCTCAGCAATCTACTTGATGTCAATGATGATGCCAGCCTGCTGCTTCTTCTATTCCCCAGGTGAGCTTTCAGCATGAAACATATCCCAGCGGCGCACCTGAGAAACCATCCCTGGAGGTGGAGGAACAGCCCATGGCCCGGCAGGTGTTCATCGTCCAAGAGCTGGAGATTCGGGACCGCTTGGCTTCCTCACAGATCAACAAGTTCCTCTACCTGTACAGCAGCGAGTGCATGCCCCGGCGTGCCCACTCCAACATGGTACGGGGCTGGAGGCGCGGGAGGCAGGGATCAAGTACAACAACTGGGTGGGGTTGTGACAGGTGAGATGTGACAGCCATATTTCAATAACTGAAGGGATGTGATGCTAAAGAGGGATTCAGTTTGTTTTCTGCTGCTCCAGAGATAGGAATACCATATAAACCGAGAATACCATATAAGAATGCCATATAAACTGGGGGCAAGGGGCTGCCCAAAGGGGCCGTGGTGCAGAGAGGAGGACTTCTTGAGGGTTGTTTCCCAAGGCTGATCCCGTCTTTTCCTTCATAGCTTACCATCAAAGCCCTGCATGTCTGTCCCGAGGCCGGCTTGGGAGGCCCTGAGTGCTGCCTTCGTGTTTCGCTCATGCCACTGAGGCTCAACATTGACCAGGTAAAAGATGGTGATATGATGCTTTCATGCTGCCTTCTCTGCAGTTTTGAAGGCACTCCTTCACAGATGAGGGACCAACAAAGGACAGTTCCCAGGATTCCATGGCATAGAGCCATGGCAGTTAAAGAGGTTTCAGCTTGGATCATTGCTGTAGTGCGGACGCATCCTACATCCTCCAGCACGATTCTAGATTTTAAGATTTTAAATAACTTCAGTAGCCACTCCTCCATTGTAGGAATCTCTCAGTTTTTTCCAGTTTGGAGCATATAACAATCTAGCAGCCCAAATCACACTTCAACATCTGAAGCTGTTTATTGGGCAGTCCCAATAACATAACTCCAGTGTCAGTTATATTGCCACTCTAAACAAATGTTTTGCGTTAGTGGCTTAGCTGGCTTGCTTGGCTGTGAGTTGGATAGGCTCACATGTGTGTGGCTGTGGTTAGCTTTGATGGCCTTCTGTTGTGGTGGCCCCATCAAACTTGAGATGGAGGGCTTCTAGATTCCTCCTCGTTCATCTCCTCTTGGTTGCAACCACCCACCCTTTAAAACCTGGAGCTTCAAGGAGACGTCCATCCAGGTAGACCCAAAAAAGATGCTGTTTCATAACACTATTTATCCTTCCTTTTCACACTAGGATGCCTTGTTCTTCCTCAAAGACTTCTTCACCAGTGTGGCTGCCAGTATTAACCCAGTAGTGCCCATCGAGACTGGCTCAGAAGGTGAGTCTCTGACCTAGTGGTACTCTTGAACCACTGTTCCTTAGGCCAGCCTATCCCAACCGCCTGAGGCTGTTGGCTTACAATTTCCATCATCCCATGACCATCAGCCATGCTGACTGGGGCCAATGGGAGTTATACTCCAAAGCATTTGGAAGACTCTGGATTAAGTGGGGAAGTTTCTAAGGGAATGAGATAGGAGTGGATCTTTGGAAGGTTCACTCTTTCTCGTTCCCCATCCATGTTGTCTTCCGAGAGCCACTGTGGCGTGTAGTGAGTGATGGACTAGGATTCTGGGAGACGAGGTTTTGAATCCCTGCTCCACTGGGGAAACCCTTTGGGTGACTTTGGGCAAGTCATGTTCTCTCAGCCTCAAAGGAAGGCAATGGCAAACCCCCTCTGAACAAATCTTGCCAAGAAAGCCCCTTGATAAGTTTGCCCTAGGGTCGCTGTGAAGGCACACAACCACAAAAGGCGGTGTTTTCTCCTTCCTTGTGAAAGGTCGTGCAGAGTCCCCTGGGAAGGAGCCTGCGGGAACCGAGGGGGAGATGATGGCTTCAATGGAGACCACAGCCAGCGAAAACAGCTCCTTGTCCAACGCCTCCTCTTCCTCCTCTGAGCAGCCCATTTACTTCCGGTAAGTAGCACCAAGGGGAGGACAGCTGGAGTCATTTTTTCTGGCCGTGATGGTGATGATCTAGCTTAAGTCACACTGGAAGAGACCACAGGCTCTCTCTTGCCCCAGTGCCATGGCTAGGGCTGGACAAAGATGATGGATGGTGGGTGTCTTGAGCCGGACAGTGAGTGACTGCCCCACTGGGTTTTCACTTCTCCCTGAGGTGTCACCCGGTGAAGCTCTGCATCTCCACACACCTCTTTTGCCCAGGGCTTTCCATACCACCAAATGCATCTGAGGAAGTAGACTCGGGTCTATGAAAGCTCATGCTACCAACTGTAGCACCTTTGAGACTAATACAGGATCCTTTTGCACACTGAAATATTGAAGAAGTCATACGTATTTACTCTCCAGTTCTTTATCCAACTGGACAGATGAGGTCCCAGGTGAAGGGTGGCTCCTTAGGAGAATGGAGAGCAGGTTTTTTAAGCAGGGCTTTCACCCACCTGGCTTCTTCCTCTCCTACAGAGAGTTCCGGTTCACCTCTGAAGTGCCCATCTGGCTGGACTACCACGGCAAGCATGTGACCGTGGACCAAGTGGTGAGTGGCCAGATACCTTGGAATCAGGCTCCAGGGCCTTAGGAACAGGTGCAGGAAGCCAGTCGTACCTTCCTCTGCCCAAACCATCTATGGCAACAACCAGACTCTTGAAGTCACAGTCTGTGAAGAATGCAAGAGGGGGTTAAAATCAATCCCGGAACAAGGGAAGTGGTAGTACGGTCTCTTGCACGCAGAGCCACTTTCGCCCATAACGTCCCGTTTCCCCCTGTCCTTGTTTCCCGTTTCCCCAGGGTACATTTGCTGGCATTCTGATTGGCCTGGCTCAGCTCAACTGCTCCGAGCTCAAACTCAAAAGACTCTGCTGTCGGCATGGGTGAGCCGCCGCCATTCTTGGCAGGCGGGAGGAAATCAGTGGAAGAGAGGGGTCTTCATTCATTCTCAGGTGGCCCTTGGGCCTCAGTTTCCCCACCCTTGCACTCAAGGAGTCCTGGAGTCCCGGCTGGCTTGGGCTGTTCATTTCAATGACAAGGCAGCCAGGGTCAGGCATTGTCCAGTGAGCCAGCCATCTGACCATGGTCTCTTCTTCTGTCCTTCCAGGCTTCTGGGTGTGGAGAAGGTGGTGAGTTACGCCTTGACCGAGTGGCTGACGGATATCCGCAAGAACCAGCTCCCGGGCATCTTAGGGGGTGTGGGTCCCATGCATTCGGTGGTACAGCTCTGTAAGTATCCAGACAAACGAATTCAACAACCATGGGCTTGTTTTCTGCTGCTCTGAAGGTTAGAACACGAAGCAGTTGGATCCAAGTTAAAAGAAAAGAGATTCCCCTTAAGCATTCGAAAGGGCTTCTCGGCTGTAAAAGAAGTCTGTCTTCAATCTGTTCCAGGAGCTCTCTTTGATTTGAATTTACCAGTTTCTGCAAATTTGGTTGTCTTCATTAACCAATCTTGCATGGCAGGGGATGGTAGATTCTCCATCTTTGGAGATCTTTCAGCTGAGGTTGGAGGGACATCTTTAAAGGGGATTTAGTTATACATTCCAGCATGGCAGGGGGTTAGCTAGCCATTGCGGTCCCCTCTAAGATTTCATAATTCCATGGTCGAAACCAGGAGGTAAAACGGGTAACCTTCCGCAGAGAGGTGGGGTTTGGAAGGCTTTCTTCCCACAGCTGTGTTTTTCGCCTCCCTCTTTTCTCCCTTCTCTCCAGTCCATGGCCTCAGAGACCTCTTCTGGCTGCCAATCGAACAGTACCGCAAAGATGGGCGCATCATCCGGGGACTGCAGCGGGGGGCCGCCTCCTTCGGCACCTCGACTGCCTCTGCCGCTCTCGAGCTCAGCAACCGCCTGGTGCAAGCCATCCAGGTCTGGGGCATCTGGTTTCTTTGGTGTGTGGAGGGGACATAGATGGGGGCAGTTCCCATTAAACCTGGGGTTACCACGTTTTAGTTATTTTGGTCTTCCTGGAGCAGGAAAGGCCTTTTTAAAAATCAGAAGTAAGCCAGCGATGGCTTCTGGTTGCTTCCTGTTTTGGTCTTTCTTGATCCTAAAATGGACTTGGGAGGACACAAAGGCAACCCCCCTCTGAACAAACCTTGCAAAGAAAACCCTACCAGAAGGTTGATAAAAGGGCAGTTACCGTTGTGCATCAGACTAGTACTCTGGGAGACCAGGGTTCAAATCTCAGCCATGGAAACCCACTGAGTGGCTTTGGGCAAGTCCCACTCTCTTAGTCTCTGGAAGTTTGGGGTTTAGCTTTTGTTTTTTGCAGTGTAGTGTGCAGTGGGCATTTACACACACACACACACACACACACACACAGAGAGAGAGAGAGAGAGAGAGAGAGGTTTCCTATGGGGCTACTATGGCCTACTAGACTCCCAGAGTTACCCACCTATCTTCAACTCCCACCGAGGAGGAACAGTGATGCAACAAGATCTTGTGTGGTTGTGAACGCCAGGAGCCCTGGTGGTGCAGTGGTTAAAAATGCCAGTTCTTCAGCCACAACATTGTGAGTTCAATCCTAGAGGGCTCCAGGGCTGACTCAGCCTTCTAGTCTTTCGTAGGTCGGTAAAATTGGTTTGCAGATTGTAAACCGCTTAGAGAGTGCTGAGTTGACTGATAAGCGGCATAGAAATGTAAATGCTGTTGCTATTGAACAGCTTGCAAGGGATGCGCCAGGCACAATCCTTGACTTGCGTTGCCTCCTGAGACATTGATAGTGGGGTTCCCAAGAAAAACGGGAAAGGGGGAATCGGAGCCGTGTGTCCCTCTGTCGATCAGCTCCATCTTCCCTTCTTCTTGCCCTGCAGGCCACGGCGGAGACAGTCTATGACATCCTGTCCCCGACGGCTCCCCCTCTGAACCGCACACTTCTGGACAAGAAGCAAACCCGTAAGCTGAAGCGTGGCCAGCAACCGGCTGACCTGCGCGAGGGGGTGGCCAAGGCCTACGACACCGTGCGAGAGGTATGGCGGGCCTTTGCCTTAGGGTTGGCATGAGTTGGAAATGACTTGAAGGCGCACAAGAGCAACAACAATCTTGACTCTTAAGAAGCAGGTTGTTTTGTGTCTCTGTCCCTAACACTTTCGTTCTCCTCCTCTTCCTCCAGGGCGTGATCGACACCGCTCAGGCCATCTGCGATGTGGCTGCCCGTGGCCATGAGCAAAAGGGCATCACTGGAGCAGTGGGGGGCGTCTTACGCCAGATCCCCCCTACTGTGGTCAAGCCCCTCATTGTGGCTTCGGAAGCCACCTCCAACCTCCTGGGAGGCATGCGGAACCAGATCAAGCCCGACGCCCGCAAGGAAGAGTCGCTGAAATGGCGGTCGGAAGAGACTCAGGAATGAGGGCGCTGCCCGCTTCCGTGGACCCAAAAATATCGGGCCGGTTTTCCCACCCACCCCATTGAGAGCTCGCCAAGAGGATGCGCTGCCAAACTTTTTGGGATCAGCAAGATCCCAACATGGCAGACGCCTTTGCGTCTCATGTCTGTGTGCATGCGTGAGTGTGTGCGTATGTATGCGTGTGTGTTGCCATCCAGCATTGCCTCTCGCCATTCTTTTTGTACCCGTTGAAACTCTTGGTCTGCCATTGGTGTGGCGCATGTCCCACGGAGCTGCGCTCTTCCTCGCTGAAACTTTGGGGGGAATGGCGGTGGACAGCAAAGGCGGTGGAACCATTAAAAGGCCGTGACTTTTTTCCAGCCTCCGGTTTGCATGGATGTCTACTGGGGCCATTGGGGTGAGACCTGCCTCTCTGCCAAAAGCGCACTTGATGATGGTAGGCAATCAGTTGCGACGCGGAAATTGTGGCGCCGATCCAGGCTGGCCAAAAGGTAGACTAAGATCTACTAGTCCACTTTCAGAGCCTGCATATGCTGGTGGCTTGAACATTGGGCTAGAGACCCGGGTTCGATTTCTTGCTCCATCATGGAAACCCACAAAGTGACTTTAGGCAAGTCCCATGCTTTCAGCCTCTAAGGAAGGCCAAGGGAAAACTCCTCCAAAAACCCCTTTAATAAGTAAAGTGTGGTGTAGTGGTTTGGATGCTGGACTATGACTCTGGGAGATCAGGGTTCGAACCCTTGTTCAGCCCCAGGAATACACTTTGGGCAAGTCCCGCTCTCTCAGCCTAAAAGGAAGGCCATTGCAAGCCCCGCTCTGAATAAATCTTGGTTTTTTAAAAAAAAGAAACTCCCTCATATAAAAGCTTGGTGTTGTGGTTTGAGTGTGGGTCTGGGAGACCTGAGTTCGAATCCTTGATCGGCCGTGGCTGAACCTGAGCAACTCCCCCTCTCTCAGCCTCAGAGGAAGGCATAAAGCAAACTACCTCTGGGCAAATCTTGCCAAGAAAATCCTAACAGAGGGTTACTAAAAGTGGAGACAGTGTGGTGTAGCGGTTTGAGCATTGGACCAGGACTATGGAGACCAGGGTTTGAATCTACACTTGGCCATAGAAACGCACTGGGTGACCCTGGGCAATAAGTCGCAATCTCTCAGCCTCAGGGGAAGGCAATGCAAACCTCCTCTGGACACATCTTGCAAAAAAAACCCAAAAACCCCAACCTTTTTTTCCCCTTTAGGGTTGCTATTACTCAGAAATAGGTTCAGAAATTGAAATATCCACCATTTCTGACACTTCTTCTGAACCTGTTTCTTTGAAGATGCCAAACCACAGATGCTGGCGAAACATCAGGACTAAACTCTTCTAGAACATGGCCACATAGCCTGAAAAACCCACCAAAAAACCCTATTTCTAGTACTGTTGTAGCTTTGACCTTTTTTTAGGAGGGATCTTTATAGCATTTCCTTACAATTACCCAAAACGTTTACCTCAGGAAATACTCTTAAACTACTCTTTGCCTCAGCTGGGCATTCAAGTGAGACTTGGTTCTTAACAGCCACTTAGTGATTTCCTTCTTCATACCAATTTTTTTACCTCAGAAATCACTTTCCAAGTTACTTTCTGAACTATAAAGTAGGAAATCACTAAGTAGCTGTTAAGAACTGAGTCTAATATTTTTTACAGATGGGACACTTTTTCTCCTATCTTTTCCAGTCAATTACCTCAGTGATTTACCTCAGGGGTTTTAATTTACCTTCACTCTCCAGTTTGGTCAGTTACCCAAGTAATCTCCTTTGACAGTTACCTCAAAGATTACTCTCTTGACACAAAAGCCTATAACTCTTTAAATACCTTTTTATTTTAAAGTTCAAACTAAACACTGGGGTTCTGGCAACAAAGTTGTGTAGACGGATAAGGCTCAGACGGCATCCGCATTGCGGAAATAACCCAGTTTGACGCCACTTTCTCAACTGCTATGGTTCAATGCTATGAAAGTATGGGGAAACTAATTTTCTGAGGTGTTTAGCTTCCTCTGTCAGAGAGCTCTGGCGCCAAAATAAACTACAATTCTGAGAATTTGAGGCATGGCCTTTGAAGTGGTGTCAAACTGGATTATTTCTGAAGTGCAGATGCAGCCTCAGAGGAGGGCCTAGGCAGGCTTATTATGGGAGAATATAGACTTTATGACTCAATTAGAAAGGACTGTTGTGCTTAATTGAAGGCAAGGAGACCTTGTGGATGGATGCTGTGCAAGACCTGAGCAAGGAGGGATCATGGAAGTCCCTCGGTCACAGAGTTGCCATAAGTCAAAAATTGACTAAATGGCACATAAAGGGCAAAAATGGCCTTTGAGACAGTGCAGTGTAGTGGTTGGAGTTCGAATCCTTGCTCAGCTGTGAAACCCATTGGGTGACTTTGGGCAATGCGCATGCTCTCAGCCTCAGGGGAAAGCAATGGCAAACCTCCTCTGAACAAAGCTTGCCAAGAACTCCCCAGCATAGTGTTGCCTTAGGGTTGCCACAAGTCAAAAATGACTTGCAACAACAAGGCCTTGTCTAGCAATGCTCCTTGTGGCCGGCAGGAGGCCAGCTTCGGCCATGAACCCATGCGTCTCATGCCGCGTTTTGAAGGGAAGTCTCTGGTTTCCGGAATAAAACAGACAGGAAAGAGAAAGCAAAGCCAAATAAAAATTAAAATGAAACTCTTCCTGCCTTGGGCCTCAAGAGATTGGGTTCAACTATTCACAGTCATAGGGAAATCCTTCAAAAAAGCTGCCTTGCCACAATTCCTCACAAGGAATAGGTGCCAGGCCTCAAAGGCTTGGCCAAATGCCCCGTTTTGGACCAAGTCTGCTGTTGGGCATGGTGGCATCATGTCTGTGCCATCCTCTCTAATTGAATCCCAGCCGAATGGCTGTTTTCCTCCCACTCCGTCTCACTGCAGTCTCCCAGCAACCAGGTTTTTATTAAAAGGAGCTGTAAGATGGTAGCAGAAGGATGCCAGGGGAAAAGAGTGGGAGAGAGCGAAGGAAGGGGGGAAACTTGTTGGCATTGGCTTTGGGCAGCAGGGTGTAGTGGGCAAAGGAGGAGCTTGCCCCTTTGGCTTGGAAATGGCCCTGTTTGTGCGTGGTTTCTCTGTTGCAAACCAACATGTCCAGAAGATGAAAAGCAAGGCTATGCTTGCATCTGTGCTGTCCCTTTGAATGACCCTAAGGATGGGCAGAGGGCAGGCGCCGGACTCCCCTCAACCTTTGCAAGTGGGCAAAAACATGTAGAAAAGGGGTCCACGCGGGCATTTGGGGGCAAAAATGTTTTATTTTTGCAATGAGAAGGTGGCCCTCCAAGGCTTTCCCCCTGGCCTTCTACATTCATCTATCCCTGCCATAGAGAAACCAGAACGAAACAGGGAAACTAGTGGTCAGTTTGGCCGGCGGAGAGAGATGCACCCTTGCTGAATGGCATTCGAACTCACAACTCGCCCTTCACAATCCCACAGCTGTTAAGAGAGACACACCATATTCATACGTTCCTCTCTAAATCCACTTTCCTATGCTGTCTTTGGACAAAACATGACACACAGTTGGAGTCTCCCTTGGTCCCTAAAGGCTACCAGTTGCGACGTGAAGCCGAAGGCTTTCATGGCTGGCATCCATAGTTGCCTGGTTGCCTTCAGGGCAAGAAATGGACCGGCAGCAAATGCACAGAGTTTGCAAAGCCCTGGAGCGCCACATCTCCGTAGATCTCCCTCCATCTTCTGAATGCTGGTAATCGTGGTTGGCACAGCCTTGGACATTGCAGGGTCTCCTTGGTGGCGTCTCCTTCCACTTTGTCTCCCAGACAAAGGGCTAGCAACCTCAAGAATGAGCCACCTCTGACTCTCGCCCTTCTTCCGCCTTGCGCAGGGAGGCTTGCAGCGTGTGGGTGAGGTGCCGCAGGCCGAGGAGGTAGCCGTCCTCATGGTTTCCGTGGCTCCAGGCCGTGTCGTGGTGGAGGTGAAGCCCGCCAGGAGTGGGTAGCGTCTTCCCGAAATCGATCATCCAGATGCTGGCGTGTCCTTTCCGGTCGTGGAGGAAAAGCAAGGAACTGCCAATCACCTGGGCGATCAAAACATGAAAGGACGGTACGATAGGGTTTAGGATGGCTGGCACCAAGAGTCGGAGTCTGGAGACGTTTCCTTTTTAAGCAACTGCAGCTCCCAGCATCCCCTAGGTAGCATGGCCATGAAGCACATGATTGAGAATGGAAAGTGCAAACTGAGTATGCAGATGGGAAACTGGGAAAGGGGCACATACGTTTTAACTTGGTGGGGAAATGTGCACCTTTCCAAATGTTATTGGACTGTGGCTCCCAGCAGCCCTGGCCAACCTGAGGAAGGCTAGGACCTGCAATCCAAGAGCCACTCCTGTTATATAAAACCCAAGCCCTGAATGCAATTGTTAATCCTGTTTTGAGTAGAACAAGAGACTGGGGGACAAGGAGGAATCGTGTCTGTAGCTCTGCAGGCGTTATTGGGTTGCATCTCCCAGCATTCAAGGCTGTGGCTGATGGGATCTGGAGTCCAACAACAAGTTGATATTCAGCAGTGCGGTTTGTACTTCTGCAAAACATTGGGGTTTCCAAGTGAGTTGGCTCTATTTCTGCCTCCTGGGAGATGGTTCCTCATTTAAGAAAGCTAAGTCGTTTCCAGATAACCCAGAGGCTCTAAGAGCTCCCTAAAAGAGGGACAATGCAATGCGCAGGCCTTCAGGTATGGCTGGACTCCAGCTCCCATCAGGCCGAGCCAGGGGATGATGGGACTTGTAGCCCAAGATCACCTGGGGACCTGGGTGGGTTTCCCCCCCCCCCCCCCCCCGCTTGCTGTGAAAGGTGCCTTCCCCAGTGAAGTCCTTGGCAATCTTGCAAAACGGAAACCGGAAAGGAAGGGCGTCTTTTCCTGGCAGGGATGGAAAAGTTCAGGGTCTCTTGCAGCAAAACTCAGCAGAAAGTGACAGGAAATAACAAAAATGAATCTTGCATATAGCTTGGCGGCTGCAAAACTACACATCCCAGGATGCCACCGATGGAGCTGCAGCATTTAAAACAGTGCCAAACCACATTATTTCTACAGTGCAGATGCATCCAGGGGCTCCAAAACGACTGATTTCTATTTTGAAATAGAAATCCTTTCCTCAAAGGAAACTTTGATAAAAGTTACTAGGCTGCATCTGCACCGCAGAAATAATCCAATTTGATACTGCTTTAACTGCCGCCACTCCATTCCGTGGACTCCTGGGATTTGTAGTTTGTGGGAAAGCTCCATGTCTCGCCAAAGTACAGTCCCCAGAATCCCACAGCATTGAGCCATGGCAATGAAAGAAGGATCAAACTGGAGCCAGTGTGGTACAGTGGTTTGCATGTTGGACTGTGATTCTGGAGACCAGGGTTTGAATCCCAGCTCGGCCATCGAAACGCACAGGGGCAAGGCACACTCTCTCAGCCTCAGGGGAAGGCCATGGCAGGACCCCTCTGAACCAATCTTGCCTTAGAGTCGCCACAAGTCAGAAGGACTTGAAGGCGCGCACCCCCTCCGCCACCAATCTGTCTTATTTCTGCAGTGTGGATGCGGCTGTGGTTTCTTTAAAGGCACTGGAGTGGCTTCATTGCCATCCGCTGCCGATTGGGAGGGCTGTTCCATGGGATGAGCTCAAACGTGGATCTGCTTGCCCCCAGCTTCCTCACCGGAGCTTCTCCTCCGTCTGCCCCTGCCCTCAGTTGGCAAAGAAGCAAGCAGAAGGGCCTTCCCAAGGCTCCTCTCACCTCATGGGTCTTGAAGAAGGTGGACTCCTCCAGGGCTGTGCGCATGCTCTCCAGGCGGGAAAGGTAGGTGCTCTGCAAAGGCAAAGGGAATTGGTGAGGCCTCACTCCTCTCCAAAGAAGACCCCTTGCTAGAATAGAATATATTGCTGTCAACTGTCCTCGGGTCAATCGTGACTCATGGCAACCCGATGGAGGAGCCATCTCCAGGAGCCCTGTCCTTCCCTGCTCTGCTTAATGCCTGCAGCCCCATAAAACCCATCATGACGACCTCCTGAAGAGAGTCCATCCTCCATCTGCCATGTGGCCTCCCTCTCTTTCTGCTTCCCTCCATTTTCTCTGGCATTCTGGTCTTTCTCTTCCTTCTCACAATGTGGCTGAAGCCTCAGTTTGGTCCTCTGGGCTTCTAGGGATCTTTCTGGCGTGATCTGCTCTAGGACCCATTCATGTGTCCTTTGAGCTGTCCATGGGATCCTCATCCCTCTTCTCCGGCCCCACAACTAAAAAGAATGGATTTTCTTCCTATAACCATTCCTAATGGCCCAGCTCTCACTCCCATCCCAGGTAACAGGGAATACTGTGGCTTGTATGATGCTCACCTTTGTGCTCAGTTGCCTATCTTTGCAATTTAGGATCTTTGCTGCTTCTTTCTTAGCCCCATTCTTAATCTTCTTCTGATTTCCTGACTGCAGCCCCCATTTCTATCAACGTTTGATCCCAGGCATGGGAACTCTTTGACTATTTCTATTGTACTTTCTTCTTTGATCTTCCTTAGGAAGTGTCTCCAGGTCTTTGAGGTTTTCTGCCAGTAGTATGGTGTCATCTGCATATCTCAGATGGATATCCCTTCCTCCTATTTTCACTCCTCCTTCTTCTGCTGTTCTTATAATATGTTCTACATACAAGTTGAACAGGTCGAGTGAAAGGATACAGCCTTATCTAACCCCTTTGCTAATTGGGGACCTTTCTGTTTCTCTGTTATGTACTCTATAATATGTAATATCTTTTGCTCCCTGGGCATTTCCCCACTGATGGAATAAGAAAGGAAAGCCATCAGACGGGAAATGCGATGCTCAGAACAGGAACGGAGAAGTCCCCACACGCATGGAAACTCCTTGGGAAATCCCCAAGGTTTAGCGGTGGATCTCCTGCCCTGGCAGGAGGCTGGATTGGATGGCCTCTGGGGAGCCCTTCCACATTGATGATAGTCTGGGATACTGATTCAGAGACAGATGGAGCATGTGTGTATGTATGTGTGCAACCTGGTGAAGTGGCATTCCTTCACTCTCCAACCTCTCCCAGGTCTCACCAGAACGTCCAGGCGGCTTTTGGTGAACATCAAAAAGATCTCGACAATTTCCTCCTTGGTGCGAGTCTGCTTGAAATCTCTCTGTATGGCTCCTCCTTCAATCTGGAGACAGAGAGGGAAGATTTAGGGAGATACACAGGGCACAGTGGCACAGGCCCTGTCCAACGCCAACTCTGATCCTGGCACAGATCTCACCCACCAACGCCAACCTCTAGAAAGGTCTCGCCCACTTACACCATCATTGCCGCCTTCTCTGCCACATGGAAGCTCAGAATATTACACTGAACGTAGTGAAAATAAGTGGTTCAGCACACACTAAGCACATGCCAAGCTAAGGGGATGCTGGGCACTGCAGCCCAAAAGGCTACGTTTCGGCAAGCTGTGTCCAGCGACTTACTGTGATGCCTTCGATACGGAAGCCGAGGGAAGCGCTGGAGCTGATGTCCTCTCGCCATTGCATATACCGGGGTTTGGTGACGGCCCCCAGGCTGTGTTCCTGGGCTGTGGGTGCGAATGGGTCCACCTTCACCATCTTCTGGTATAAGTCCTGTCGCGCTGTCGACCGTTGCTGCGCCTTGCCAAACTCCTCCTCCAGGTATGTCCTGGGCGAATGAAGAAGCGAAGGAAAAACAGAGTAAAGAGGATGTTCGGACGTTGTGCCCATGGTCATCACAGACTTAGCATGCACCCCTGAAAGATGCCCATCCGACTAGCATTGTACAAGCACAAGTACTCAATTTCTTACAGAGATGGAGAGTCCACCACCTTTTGGAGTAGCATCACACCTCCAAGGTGGGCCTCCAAGATGGCATCCTCAGCCACATTCACCCAAGTGTCCCAGGGAATGGACCTTCAGAGTCCCACAACGCTGGAGGTACCCGCCTCACCGTGTGCCCATTTTGCAGTCCATGATGCTGGGCATATCGAGGCCGCTCAGCAAGTCGTCCATCTGAATGTAGCGCTCTCCGGCCACCACCACCACCCCATGGTAAGTGGGCACAAAGGGATGGAGGACATCACTCATCAGTTGAGCCAGACAGGCATCTTCCACCGCGCTGAACTTCTTCAGGATTTGTCCCCGTTCGCTGGGTTTGAAATTCCCTGGAAGGAAGGAAGGAAGGGAGGGAGGAAGGAAGGAAGGAAGGAAGGAAGGTAAATGCACCATGAGGAATCTAGATGCAGAAGAGAAACAGGTCCCTTGCCATTCTGCTCACTGTATCTCAAACTCCCTTCTTTTTATAAAAAGGTTCAAGCTTGTCTGGAAACAGAGAGAGGAAGAAGGAAATAATAATAATAATAATAATAATAATAATAATAATAATAATAATAATAATAATAATAATAATTTCTACCCCGCTTTCCAATAAGATCGAGGGGGCTTACACTCTGCACATCCTCAGAGGCAAGACCCTTTAAAGCAGTCTTGAACTTGATTCCCAGAGGCCCAGCATTTTGCTCTGCCTAAGGGAAAAGAGAAACAGCCCCACTCCATTCTGCCCGTCATATTTCGTACTCGGACCTTCGTGGCCGGCCAGCTGCACCCAAGAGCTGCGTCTCCTCAGGGACCAGTGCACCATGGTGAAGAAGGTCTTCCAGGATTTGGTCTAGGAGAGAAACCAAGAGAGGAGATGTTACAAAATGGTGGCATGAAGCAATGGAGTCAAGAGGGGGACTCTTTCGCAGTCTATAGACCCACAGGTATACAATGCACAAGGCTGAGAGAGAGCCTGTGACAATCTCTTTACCGCTGGCACAATTTGTTCAGAGGAGGTTTTCCATTGCCTTCCTCTGGGGCTGAGAGAATGTGACTCGCCCAGGGTCATCCAATAGGTTTCATCATTATAGTGCAATGATTCCACCTCAACTATCTCCCAAGTGACACAGTCCTCACCTTTGCTGTCTAGGGATCCTTCTAGTAAATGTCAGGATTTCCTTTCCAAAGAAAGCACCCCATTTCTGGAAGGCATGGCTCCTGATTCCCTTCCTCACCATCTTAATCCCCCAAATCTTACCTTCCGCAAGACCCGCTTCCTCTCCGAAGGGCTCTTCTCCGCGTCGCTGAAGACCTCGTCCGACTCTTGCGAGGACCCAGCCAGCGAGGAGCAAGTCGATGACCTAGAGACCGAACGGTCAGGAAGGCAACTGGGTCCCTGGGTGCTCCTGGTGGGTGCATGGGCCCCCGAGGGACGGGGGGATTCTGGGTCGGCACCCTCACAGATGGTAGCCAAGGCCTGGGGTTCTTGCAGGCCATTTTTCGGAGTGACGCCAAAGTGGAATGGCTCTGCTTTCCCTCTTTCGCCATGCAGCGATGCTTCGCTCTTGGCCGGTTCCAGAGTGGCCCCTGAAGCCTCCCAGCTCTCCGGTTCCGAAGGCTGGACCAAAGGTCCGGAAGATGAAGATGCCCACTCCAAGGTGCTACAATCTTCCATGCAGACCACTCTGAGTGAAGAAATGGGTGGT
Organism: Sceloporus undulatus; assembly: GCF_019175285.1. Taxonomy (NCBI): domain Eukaryota; kingdom Metazoa; phylum Chordata; class Lepidosauria; order Squamata; family Phrynosomatidae; genus Sceloporus; species Sceloporus undulatus. The sequence goes on from NC_056530.1 coordinate 26,676,559, forward strand.
GGAAGGCCTTCTTGGTGGCTGCTCCCTGGATGCAGGAGATATATATCCTTGGTTCAAGAGTTGTGTGCAAATGTGCACCTCAGTTGTTCTCCCAATGCTCTTGGTGTCATTTCATCTCACAGCTTGCTAGAGAAGAGCATGCAAAGAGCTGGGAAAAGGTGCATTTGAAAACCACAACGTAAGACTCCCAAAGTCTGGAAGTCAGAGGGGAAGGAAGGGACCCCAGGAAATAGAAATCTTGATGTCGATTGAGAGATGGAGCCAAGATTGAAGAAGGAGGGCTTTGGGGGACACTGGCCTTTTAGTTTATGGTTTCCTGCATGCGGCTGACATTGGCTCTTTTATTAGAAGCTTCTTGTATATTGCGAACATTGGCTTTTTAAGGAGTGGGTTGCTGCCCTTTACTGTCGTTGGCTTTTTAATGGATGGCTTCCTGAAGCCCTTACTTCCCTATTGATTCAAGGTACTTTAATCTGAAATTCCCTGCCTCTATATATTTATCTACGCAAGTGACACTTTAGCACAAAACGAAACTATAGTTTATTTTTCGTTAAAGGCAAAGCTATAGCCAGCGGGGAAAGGACCGCACCGCAGGGGTGTCCTAACCACGAAGCAACAGAGGAAGTCTGAGGCACCAAGAAGGCATCTGGATCCTTGGCCTCTGTTTTGCCAGGGCCGCATTTGCATTCAGGGCTCAAAATACAACACAAACACACTTGCAAAACTGAGTTTGCAGCAGCGCAGGCGTGTGCCCTAGGAGGGCACTTTTTTGGCACTCTCTGGACTCTCCCAAACAACTAGGACACTAAATGATGCCAGCTCCCAAGAAAAGAACTGATCGTGGAAGCTGGTCACACAGCCTCCTCTCCTTGGAGAACTCAAAAACACACCTCAGTTCACCCAGAACTGTTGAAAGGGACCTTTGCTTTGGGCAAAGTCTTCGTCTTCTTGTGGCCGACCCTGGCTGGCAGAGAAGACTTGTGGGTGCCCCTGCGGGCAATGCCACCCCTTTGAACCAGTCTCTTTTCCCCTTCCAGGGATGGTGGGGGATGCCATCCCATCATCCTCAGTTGCCCTTCTGGATGGGAAACCTGGGTACCATTTTGTCCTTTGCCTTGGGCAGCAAATCTACATCTATCTATCTATCTATCTATCTATCTATCTATCTATCTATCTATCTATCATCTCCCTCCCATATCTATCTATCTATCTATCTATCTATCTATCTATCTATCTATCTGACCTTTGGAAATTCATTGTAAGACTAGGGCTGCATCTAGACTGCAGAATAAATGCAGTTTGAGCCCACTTTGAGTGCCATGACTCCATGTTATGCCATCCTGGGATCTGTAATGTTGTGAGAAATTTTTCACCTCCTCTGTCACAGAGTTCTGGTGCCAGGATTCTGTGGCACTAAACCAGGGCAGTTAAAGCGGTCTCAAACTGGATTGTTTCTGCAGCGTGGATGGGTCCTAAGAGAGTTGGGGGGGAATGGAGGAGAACCCTTTTACAGTATTTCCTCTCTCTCAGTCTCTTGCAAGCAACAGACTCGCACCGCAGGAACAAATGCATCTTGACACTGCTGCAACTGCCATGGCTCCATGCTGTGGGATGCTGGGACTTCTAGTTTGGTGACGATGCTCAGACTCCTCTCTCAGAGAGCTCTACAAATCCCAGGGATCCATAGCAAAGGGGGGGGGGGGGCGGCAAACTGCATTAATTGTGCAGTGCAGATTAGAGCAGAATCTGCATTTTGGGAAGCAAAGGTGGTCTTGAATGACCCTCCCCCCCACAAAGCCTCCCCTCCCGGGCTCTGCTCTAGCCACTAGACCCCACTGCTTTCCCCTTCCTTTTGGGGGTCCCTCCTGCCCCCCCAGTTCCATGCATCAGCCTTCAAAGCCAAATGCTTACCTGCAAAGCACAGCTTGGGTTATTAGGAGGATCTCTGTTCCAGAGAAGGATCTGGCTTGCTGCTGAGCCCCCAAAAGGCGGAGTAATATATATATAGATTGGCACATACCCCCAATCCCCAGGAAAAGCCTTGTCTCGTCCTGCCCTCTGCTGGACATTGGCGTGAATTGCACCCCCTTTTGCAAAGGCAGAGAGCAGAGCAGAAAAGGGATCCCCTCTGGGCATGGGCAGAGAGTGCCACTGCCTCCCTTGCCAGGGTGACCAGATGTCCTCACCTCACCTCAAAAGAGGCCAAGGCACCACAGAAATGGAGAACCTGCAAGCTGGCAGGCTGTGGGGGATGCTGGGAAAACTCCTTCAGCTCTGGACATAGGGGCTGGAAAGGCAAGGATCTGGTGCCCTCTGCACTGTGCCCGCTGCAGAGAGCCAGCTTAATGGCATAGTGGCTGCTGGAGTGCTGGGCTGCGACTCTGGAGAGAGTTCAGCCATCTAAACCCACTGGGCAAAAAGTCACACTCTCTCAGCCTCAGGGGAAGGCAGTGGGGAAACCCCTCTGAAATCCTGCCAAGGGAACCCTAGATGCATCTGTCAGTCTTCCTTTGAAGCTGGGAGAGTGTGACTTGGCTCTGAAGAAATTTGATCGCCTTCCTTTCTAAACAAACATGCCACTGTCTGTCTCTCTTTGCAGAGTTTATTTGCACTTACGGTTGGTGCATCACCGCTTCCGGCCCTGATGGGACTCCAGCTTCTGTTCCGACATCTGCTCCGAATTCTGGGCATCTTTGCAGATGATCAACTGCATCACAGGTGGCTTCTCCTCCGTTCTTGAGGGGTCTGAAGGCAACTTAACCTGAGGCCTACATGATGGCAACTGGGAGAAATACGGTCTCAATAAATAAATACAGTTATCCCTCTGTTGGCTTGTTGGCTGAAATAAAGGTATGTTGTTGTTGTTATCTGTATTCGCGGGGGATCTGTTTTGGTGACCCCTGTGAATACGAAATTTCGCAGATATTCAACTCCCCCCTCCCTCCTGACCCCCTCTTTCGCACACACACACCCCTCCAGCCCATCTCTGCCCGGGTGCCAGCAAGAAGCTCTCCCTCGGCCTGGGGGCGCAGGGCCAGGGGCAGGGGCTGCAGGGCCTGGATCTCCCCTCTGCCGGAAAGCCGCCATGGCGGTCTCCTTCCCTGCTGGGCATGTGCCCCATACCCCTCCGCCGCCAGCCAGAGGCTGCCTGGTTCCTTCCCTTCTGTCCCCATTGCAATGGGGCTGGATCAGCTGAGCATTCCAAGGCAATGGGGCTGAGAGAGAAAGCAGACCACCCACCCTCCTTGCTCTCTTTCTCTGTCTCTCTCGGCCTCATTGCAATTCAGGTAGGGCCTGAACAGACAGGCCAAAATAAAGCCGCATCTTCGGGCCGCTTTGGAGGCATGCTGTTTAAATGACGCATGCGTCCTAAGAGTCTGAAGGACCGGAGGGCAGCTTTGGCACAGCTTCTGGCCTCTTAAGACTCATGCGTCATTTAAACAGTATACCTCCAGAGTCCAAAGTGACCAGAAGGTGCGGCTTTGTTTTGGCCGTTCGGGAACCTAGTTCCAAGGCAAGGGGGTGAGAGAGAAAGCACCCCCCCCCCCCCCCCGCCCCACTTTGCTCTCTCTCTCTCTGTCTCTTTCTGTCTCTCTCAGCCTCAGCCCCATCCCAAAATGGGGCTGTATCAGCTAACCCAGCTCCAAGGCAAGATGGGAAGCAAGTGGTGAAAACACCTTCTGTCTCCGTCCCCCCTCCATCCTTCTACCTCTCCCTCCTATTGACAAATTGAACATTAGATTTGGATTCCATGCTTATATGTGGCCTAAGAAAAGAAAACAGAGACTTTAATCACCACATAATAAGACGGACACTTTTAAATAAACACTTTCTATAGCGGTCTTTAAACAGAGGCTGGATGGCCATCTGTCACAGGGGATGCTTTGACTGAGAGTTCCTGCATGGCAGAAGAAGGGGGTCAGACCGGATGGCCCTCCGTTGGGGGGGGTCTCTTCCAACTCTAGGATTCTATGAAATGTCTGGATTAAAATCAAAAATCAATTGACTAACAAAAGATCTATGTAGGGGCCTGAACAGACAGCCCAAATAAAGCTGCTTTGGGTCACTTTGGAGGTATGCTGTGTAAATGACACATGCATCTTAAGAGGCCAGAAGCTGTGCCAAAGTTGGGCTCCTGTCCTTAATACTTGAGCATGGCTTTGGCACTTAAACAGCATACCTCCAAAGTGGCCCGAAGCAGCTTTCTTTTGGCCCTAGGCTTTTTGTAATAGAACAAAGAATAAAGGATAGATCATGGCTAAGATACAGAGATATAATAATGCAGGACCACTAAGAAGATCTTCTCTTTGATGCAGATGATAGAGCAAATATATTGGGGAGGGGAGAGAAAGAAGCAAGACTGGTTTTTATATATAACACTTTAAATTAGATAATAAAAGAGTGGGTTTAACTAAAGCAAAGAATGAAATAGATAAAAGATGGAAAGAAAGGCCATATAACCAAATATTATAAGATGCTAAAGGAAAGGAAGTGAGAAAGAGAAGTGGCCAAACAGTCCATGATGAGATGGGCGCTGGATCTGAATCAAACCATTACGCTTGGTCAGTGGGAGAAATCATGGAAAGGCACAGATGGGCATACAGTATGCCAGAATTAGAAGGAAAATGAAAGGAAGATGTTGGCGTATTATTGGCATCCATCACTGTATAAAATACAGGCAATAGATAAGACAGGGAATGCTGGAAATGCATGAAACCGGAGGGAAATGTTGACCAGGCAAAATGCAGGAAAGCTGAAGAATATTGGAAAACAACTGAGTGAAATAATCAAGATTTATAATCTGCATTTTATAAGGAACAAAGCAATACAAATCATCTCTACTTTGTAGGTAATAACAGAGGCCTCAGAAGAGGATCTCCATAGAAGTGTACATCCCTTTGTGACGATACTGGTTTTTATATATGTTGGTATGATATGCATGTATGTGTACATGTGGTGTTTACTTGTATTGCTTTGTTGTATTGCCTTTCGTCTGCTTATATAATCAATTCATTGGGTTGTTTTTTGTGGGTTTTGGGGGCTACGTGGCCACGATCTGGGAGAGTTTATTCCTGATGTTTCGCCAGCATCTGTGACTTTGCCACCTTCAGAGAAGATGGCTGGCATCGTCAGCATCTGTGGCTGGCACCTTTCTCCGAAGAGGCCAAAGCCACAGATGCTGCTGGCGAAACATCAGGAATAAGCTCTTCTAGAACGTGGCCATGCAGCCCCCAAACCCACAAAACCAAAAGCCTCTATGGGTGCCGGCCATGGAATTAATGTCTCTCTCCTCCCTCCTCCTCAGCTTCCTTCCTACTAGGTCAAGTATTTCCCACCTTGCCACACTTCCATGGGGACAGAAGGGAAGGAACCAGGCAGCCCCTGGCTGCGGCGGAGGGGTACGGGGCACGTGCCCGGCGGGAAAGGAGACCGCCATGGCAGCTTGCCGGCAGAGAGGGGATCCCAGCCCCTGGCAGCCCCTGCCCCTGGCCTTGCGCCCCCGGGCCGAGGGGAGAGCCCTTGCTAGCACCCGGGGCAGAGATGGGCTGGAGGGGTGTGTGTGTGCGAAAGAGGGGGTCAGGAGGGAGGGGACGGGGGTGGAAAGGAGGGAGAGGGGAGTTGAATATTGCAACATTCCGTGTTCGTGGGGGTCGCCAAAACGGATCCCCCACGAATACGGTGGGATAACAACAACAACGACAAGACAGAGGGATGACTGTATTTATTTATATACTGCCCTTATACGATGGCTTGCTGTTCTTAACGTGCGTGGTTCCGTGGGCTCCTCCGCAGTCCTTGGGCAGTTGGCACCTCCTGCCGCTGCACAGCTGCTTTCTCCTGCTGAAGCAGTTCAAAAGCAGGGTACTTCTTTAGGTCTCCTTTTTCTCCTTGGGCACGTGAGGTGGGCTGGGCGCCGGCCGGTCTTGATTGTGGTTTAACACCAGTCGCCTTGCCCTGGCCAGTGATCTCCCTCATCTCACCTCTGACTCGGGTGGTAACATCCTCAAGGCCCTCCATAATATAAGTGATTTCTTCCAGGTGCCCCAGGCCTTTCCTCACCTTACCCTGGACCATTCTTGCAAAGTCCTCTAGTTCGCCAGAGATCCGGACCAGCCTATGGGCATAGTCCTCCCCACTCATATTCTGGTAAAAGGGGGGAACCTGGGCGTGTTGCATGCCAAGGCCCTGTCCAAGAGGGAAAAGAAGAAGACAGAAAAAGATGTCATGCCATGCTCCCAGAAGATGGCCATGGACTCTGGGCCCTGCGTCATCTGGACTGATCGCCCTGAGGACAGGCAAGAGGCCTGTTATTTGGCCCTTGTGGACACAACCTTGCTCTTGGGGCCTAGAGATTGTGGGTGGCTTAAGGTGTGGGATTGTGCTTCCATGCGCACTGTATACACTCTGCTGCATTGTGCTGAAATAGGCTGGGATTCTCTCATTGCCGTAAACCAGACTTAATTGGCATGAACCATTCAGTTGGACACCACTTTAACCTCCATGGCTCATGGCTCTGGAATTGTAGTTTATCTTGGCACCAGTGGTCTCTGACCAAAGAGGCTAAATGTCTCCCAAAACTGCCAGAGCATTGAAGGATGGCAGTGGAAGCGGTGTCAAACTGCTTTAATTCTGCAGTGCAAACACAGTCAGAGGAAGAAAGAACAGCAAATAGGGCTCCCTACCTCCTCCGCTACATGTGTGAAGTTCCAGGACAAAGACTGGGGTTGAGATTTCCCAGTAGAGAAGAAACTGGAGCTTCCAGGGGGAACTGGCGCTCCCATGGATTTGGGGACTGGAGCTCCCATGGATTTTGGTACCATGGGAAGTCCTGGAAGCAAACTCCAGTGGATAGAATGATAGGGTGGGAGCTGGCATAGGGACCCTAAAACACAAACTGTGTTGCATAAAATTAGAAATCAGTTCATAAAAGAGTAAAAACTGACCTGCGCAATGTAAATTTCTTGAAGCATGCCCTCATGTTAGCAACAAGTAATAGCTAATGAAGGGGCTTTCCATTAAGGAGACCCTATGCATTTTATTAGACTCATTTTGCTAATCCTGCAAATGAAGGCATTCCAGGTGTCTGGAGCCAAGGATGCCAATGGTTTCCTTTCGCCTAGCTGCCGATATCATCAAAAGAGGCCCTCGAAAACGGCAAAATAAAGTACAGCTTTCCCAGGGCAAATTATTTTGTTGCAGGGAAGCACAGCAAAAAAAGGGCAACTGGGGTGTTTCAGGCCAATGTTCTGTGTGATTAACGTGGTTAGTAATTGGAATGAAACTATGAAATAACGCTGGATGATGGGAATACCAGCTGAACGGAAAGGAGAAGAAAAGACACCTTTTCTTATGCTTCTTGCAGTGAACTGTTGTACTCGCTATACACACAATGAAGCATTTTACTCATCATATATATATATATACACAAAGAGAACATGGTAGTAGTGTATAATACTCTCTTTCCAGCCCTCTTCAGTGGATGGTGCTATTACCCTTTGAGACTAATCTTCCTTTTGTCCAAAACACTTGGAAAGGATGGCACCTCAGTCCCAAACGCGGACAGATCTAGGGTGAACGTGGCAGAATGGCCATAGCCATTTATATTATACCAAATAGGCCTAATTGTGTCTGGTTTTGGGAGTTAAGGCTGCATCTGCACTGCAGAATTAATGCGGTTTGCTACTGCCCCAACTGCTGTGGCTCAATGCTGTTGGATTTGGAATTTGTGGCTGCCTTCTCTGCCAGAGAACTCTGGTGCTACAACAAACTATGGAATGGAACCATGACCATTAAAGCAGTGTCAGACTGCATTACTTCTAAACCGGTTCTGGCCACTACTTCATCTCCTATCATCATTCACCGTTGGCTATGGTTGATGGGCATTGTAGTGCAACAGCATCTGGAAGGCCACCATTGAACACTCCCAGTCTGCCACATATCAGACACCCAACATGGGCTTCTTCTACTATTTGAGCATCATCCAGAAGCAGACTGTGTGTGCTACAGACCTCCATGGATTGATCAGTTCAAACCCAAAAGTTGACCCTGAAGCAGCCACCTCTCCAGTTATTACAAGCAGAAATCATGGACAAGCAGAAATAACTGCCCAGGTTCAATGCTAGGGAATCATGGGAACTGCTGCTGTTTTGTGAGACACTCAGTCTTCTCTTTGTGGTCTGGTGCCACAAAAAACTAAACCCCCCAGGATTTGCTAGCGCTGAGCCCAGGCAGTTAAAGTGGTCCCAAACCGGATGACTTCTGCAGTGTGTTTTGGACTACCATTTGCAGAACCGAAGCTGTGACGCCTTGGAGCATCAAAATGCGCATAGTGCCCCCATCAGGAACTCTATGGCTCTGCTCTTGGTTGGCGTCCGAAGTACCAAGAAGCTATCCAGGGTTCTGAAGATGGAGACCAAAGATACCGGGCAGTGCTTACCTCTGTCTGTGTGCCACGTTCCATGAATGCCTTGGGGAGACAGCGATTCCAGGCTCGGTACAACCGATGAAACACCCAGGTCAGAATGAAGGCCAGCCACACCAGCGCCGGGTTCGTGGAGAACATCACCCAAGTCACTTTGAACCACATCCATATGGCTTCTGTGCCCCCATGGCGGAGCTGAAGGCCTTCACCTTCCAGAGTGCGGGCTTCTTGATTTATAAGGCAATGCACCATGAAGAACAGAGCCAGGACACAAAGTACACTGGAGACCTCCATGCTGGCTTTTCGAAGGACAGCTGGATGCCTTCTAGAACCTTAGGGGCAATGCAGCTGACTTTCCATTGTCACCTCTTATGACACATCTTGGTTCTGATATTCAGAGGCATACAAGACAGCATTCTGGACATCAACCATGCTCCCAGCATCAACCATGACCACAAGTCAAAGATATATATATATATATCCTTGTTAGTCTGTAAAATCAATCTCTTGCAGCACCTTTGGGACTAACTGAAATAAAGATGTTGGCAGTGCAAGCTTTTGTAGAGTAGAGTCTGAATTCCTCAGGTGCATGAGGCCACTATGAACTATGGGGATGTCTGGTCTGATATAAGGCGGAAACATGGATAAAACCGGTTCCAGCGTTGTACAGTGGACCCTTGGTATCCGCTGGGGTTGATTCCAAAATCCAAATTCACGGAGGCTCAAGTCCCAACTGCAGTGGTCTCTTCTTTTCCAAAGATCCTCCAAAACAAACCAACTCATTTTCATGTGTCTGTATTTTATGCCCCCTCGTCTCTTCCCTGATGCAAACCGATTGCAAAGGACAAAAGTAGTCTGCATGCTGCTTTTAGGGCATGTGACTACTTTTGTGCTTCGAAATCGGTCTGCAGCATTCCAAGTAAGAAGGGAACAAAGCGGGAAAGTGGGAGGAAGAGAGAGATATTAAGAGCCGCTGAAAAAGCGGGACGGCAGAGAAGTAACCCAGATTGTTCCCATCTAAACTGGGAGAGTTGGAGGGTATGGGATAGGACTGGGGGGATGCCAGGGCAAAGACGTTCCCAGTTGCGTGCCGCCTGGGCCCCACCGCCAAGCCTCTCTGGGCAATGAACTTTGAATCCCTGGAGCGCTTTATCACATATTTGCAGCCGGGAGAATCATTAACCCGCCTTGCGCTTTTTATGAGCTGGGTGCCCTGGCAAGGAAGGCAAAGGGGACAGCTGAGCAGCCCTTCTCTCTTTGCAGCCCTTCCTTGGAGGGCAGCCTGGTCTGGAGGTGAAGGTGAGCTTCTTTACACATCACCCTTGCCTTTGGCCTTGCAGAGACCCCCGTTTCCCTGCGCTTGACCTTAGATTCCATGGCAGTTAAAGGGGTCAGGCTGCAGCATTTCTCCCATGCAAGATAGACTGTACTCATGGGAGGATTGCAGCTAAGCTCTGAAATTGGGGATGGGAGGCAGAGGACCTCATGGGTCCCCCCAACCAAAATAGGTTGGCCTTCCTGCTCTGCAAGCCCTGCCTTCACTTGGGGACTTGAGCTCCCATGGATTTGGGGACTTGTTGTTGTTATTGTGTGCTTTGGTGACCCTGAGGTGAAACGGTTGTGGGGTTTTCTTGGTAATGTTTGTTCAGAGGAGGTTTTGCCATTGCCTTCCCCTGAGGCTGAGAGTGTGTGACTTGCCCAAGGTCTCCCAGTGGGTTTCATGGCCGAGCCAGGATTCGAATCCCGGTTTCCAGAGTCATAGTCCAACGTTCAAACCACTGAGCCACGTTGGCCTCACTACCTGCTGCTTCCTTTGTTGTCGGTTTATACTAGTTAGTATTATCTCAGAGATGTTTTAAATCATGCAATGTGGTTGTTTTAGATTGTGTGTCACTGGGCAGATTTGTAGTCTTTTTTCTAGGAGTTTATCACATGATGGAGATCGGGAGTTTATCCCGTGATTATCCCGGGGGAAATGGTGTCATTACGCAGAACGGCTCCACGCAACGTCGCACCAAACCCGCCATTAAAATGGGCGCAAAGAAGCGTTGACGCGCATCTTCTTACTTTTGGGAGCCCAGCAACTGTGCATTTCCGACACCGCTTTATTTGTGCAACTGCGTGTGATAACCACCTGCGCAATTCCTTGCCATTTTTATTTGCGGGGTGCTTTAGATGCACTTCAGTCTCTCTTTAATGCCCAAATTAGCCCCAAGTGGGATAAACTCCCTAGCTTACTTGACCGCTGCGATGTAAAGCTTTGCAGGGCTCTATAAATAAGCGTCAACAACAACAATAGTAACTACCTCTCAAATCCAGTTGTCCACCCTCATTGCAGGGAGAACAAATTAACCATGGTCCTTTTTTTTCTCCAGGGAAGGAATCTCTCACATGAACATGCTGCGCTCCCTGAAACATGGATCATGGATAAGGGGATGGGGTGCCCATCGGCTGTAACAGCAACTCCATGTGGAAGCAGTCAGGCCGTTCCAGTGGAGGGACTGTTATTTTGGATGGGCACCCAGGACACCCCAAGGATTTGGGCAGATCGTGGCTGCAATGCAATGAGAGGTTGGGTCCCAATGCTGCAGACCGGCACCTCCTTTCTTGCAAGAAATCTCTTTCCTTGCAGTCTTTCCTTGGACTCTGGAGCCTCAGAAACCAAGCTCATCTCATCTTCTACACTTCCACAACTCCATAGCCATGGGGAGTAAAGCCGTATCAAACTGGATCCATTCTTCAGCCTAGATGCAGCCTTAGTCTACAGCAGCGCTTCCCAAACTTGAGTCCTTTGGACTTCAGCTCCTAGAAGCCAAAAGCAAACTTGGCCAACTGTCAGGAATCCTGGGAGTTGAAATCCAAACGCAGTAAAAATACAAACCGTAAAAACGACTGATGCAAAGTGGACTTCGTCCACATTGGCACCACTTTAACCCTTAAAGCAGAGTCCGGCTGCATTCTTTCTACAGTGTGGGTGCTCCCTAAAGTTTCAGGGAAGGATCTTTAGTTCTCCCTGGGAATGCCAAGTGCTGGGCTGGGGATGTTTTCCTAGGGAACGGACCCCAAAGGATATGTAGTCCAACCTCCGACAATGCCGACCGGTGGGGTTTCTATGGCCCCTTTCCACTTTGTCCAAGAACTGGACCGCGGACACACAGCGATGATCTATGGATTGATTTTCTCAAGGTGACCCACTGGGTTTCATGGCATTTTGTATTTGGCCCTATAAAGGTATCCCTATTTTGGGTGTTTGGGATGTTGTTGCACACATGCTTTTTGTATCTCTTGCATTGCCAGCGCACCACCAGATGGCACTCGAAGGCTGGGACTGGCAGCCCGTTGCTTATGAAGTTCAAACATCCCCAAAAGCAATGATCCATCCCATTTGCTTCCTAGAAGTAGGCAAGCTGGAGTTCTCCTCCAGGACTCTCTTTTCCCACCTGAGATGTCCCATGAAAACTGGACTTTTGGCACTTAAGTGAGACTGAAGTGCATCTACACGGTGGCAGTGATGCAGTCTGACACCATTTTAACAGCCATGGCTTCATCTCTACAGAATCCTGGGATTGATAGTTTGGCAGAGAAGACTAAAAACCTTGTAATGCCACAAAGAAAGAGCCAGGAGTTGTTGGAGCGTTGGACTGCTAGGACTCTGGAGAGCAGGGTTCAAATCCCTACTCGGCCATGGAAACCCATTGGGTGACCTTGTGCAAGTCACAAACTCTCAGCCTTGGTACTTGAGTTGTGCGAAAGGGACATCTGTTGCTGCTGTTGTTGTTGCGTGCGTGCCTTTGAATTGTTTCCGGCAATGGCAAACCCACTCTGAACAAATCTTGTCAACAAACCCCCAGGATAGGTTCCCTTTAGGGTTGCCATAAGTCGGAAACAACTTGAAGACACACAACAACACTACAAGTGCCAGGCTTCCATAGAATGGAGCTGCAGGCCAGACCCTGAGATTTGGCAACCTCTGAAAGCCTTGTTTTCCCAATTTGTACGATTGCTGATGCCTCTTTTCTCTTTAGACAGAACTGGGACAAACCTTCAAACTGGGCAACTGTGCCAGCTTTAGGCAGCCCTGGCATCCTTCAGGAACATTACTCCAGTGCTTTGCCCACTTAAGGATCATCCTTTGCAAGCTACAGCCAGGCCTCTTCCGCATCCTGCAACCCCAAAACCATTTTCTCTCTGGATTTTCGACCTCCCAAACTTTTTTGCCAGCCCTGCCCAGCGGTTGCTAAGCTTCCCCTCCTTGTTTGTTCGGCTACACATTGGCCGCCGACCAGGGATTCCAATCTGCTGCGTCAGGTTTAAAAAGCCAGTCTTTTACAAGAATGTATATTCTTTCCTTTTTGAAAAAACGCCTTGGAAAATCAGGGCCTTGAGGGAAGGGAAAAGATGACGAATGCAAACTGTCCCAAATGAGGACGAGAGTGGCATCCCTTGGCAAATTCGTTCCCCAGGGGAGGGCATGGAAGGGTCTGGAAACCATGAAGCCCTATAAAGAGGAGAGACTGAGGGAGATAGGGATGTTCAGTCTGGAGAAGAGAAGGTTAAGGGGTGGCATGACAGCCCTGTTTAAGTGTTTGAAGGGATGCCATGTTGAGGATGGAGCAACTCTGTGATGCTATGATGATTCTCAGCATCTCTTGGGATCTCTCTCTCTCCCAGCAAAAGGACAATGGAAACCCTGTGCTCATGTTTCTCCTCTGGCCGGGAATGCTAGCCATCATGTGAGTGAAAGGAAGCGCATGGCTTGCATAAAAAGACCTCAGAGGCAGAGAACAAGGGAAACTCTCTCTCTCTCTCTCTCTCTCTCTCTCGACGTTCAGGGTCACAAGATGGGAGACTTTTAGTGTCCTTGCAATTGATCGGGTTTTGTGGAATGAGCAAAAGCATCGTTCCTCCAGACTTCAAAACAGAGCACTCCTTAGAGCTGCATCTATGGCCTGTTCCACATGACAAAACCTGGCATTAAAGTGGCCGCAAAGAAGCATTCATGCACATCTCTTTGCTTTCGGGATTTCAGCGACAATGCATTTCCGACATCACTTTATAGTCATTCGCGCCATCCGCGCCATCACTCGCTTTAAATGTGCTTTAGTCTCTTTTTGATGTGACAAGCTCCCATATCGCACAACGTCACATTGTTATATTACTTGGGCTGAGCCTCCATCCTATGGAATGCTGGGATTTGCAGTTTTGCAAGCTCTGGTGCCACAGCAAACTGCGCATCCCAGGATTTCCATAGGACAGAGCCATGGCAGTTAAAGTGGCATTAAACTGTGTTAATTCTGCAGTGTGGGCTTGAAGTGGAATTGCTGGGGGCACTTGCTAAGTATTCTAGAACCCATTGACATCAATGGCGATGCTGGAGCTCAGTTCACAAAGAGGGATTCCGGCCTGCCAGGGCCACTGGGGCTGTTGAACGGCTGATCCGACCCGGGCCATCAGTCGAAATGGACGAAGGCACCTCAGGTCAGGCAGGTGTTCTTCGCCCCTCGCACTCGGCACATGGCCAGAGGCCTCTTTGCCTCTGTTGGGGTTCCATCCAAATCCAAACCCAGTGCTTTCAAGTCGTTTCCAACTTATCATGGCATGCTTCTTCAGGAGGGGTTTGCTTGCCATGGCTTTTCTCAACGCTCGAACCATTACACCGCATTGGTAGCTTGGATCCTCTTTCTCCTTCTCCTTTTTCTCATTGGCCATATATATATAGATAGATAGATAGATAGATAGATAGATAGATATAGATATAGATATATAGATATATATAGTTGAACCATCATAGGGTTTTCTTGGCAAGATTTGTTCAGTGCGGCTTTGCCATTGCCTTCCCTTGAGGCTGAGAGAGTGTGACTTGACCAAAGTCACCCATTGGGTTTCCAGGGCTGGGGTTTGAACCTGGGTCTCCAGAGTCCTAGTCCAATGTTCCAACCACTACACCACACTCGCCCTATACATACATACACATATATCCACACATATATACATGCAGCAGGCCTTCCTGGAACAGCACCCAGGAACGCAAAGATTCCCCCCCCCCATATATATATATATATATATATATATATATGGGATGATTCTGCCCACCGTTATTGTATTGTTGTGTTATTGTTTTTAGATTTTATTGTTTGTAATTTTAATTGTTAGAAATGTTTAATTGTTTTTTGTATGTATGGCATTATATACATGTGTGTATATATGTGTGTGTGTGTCTATGCATATATATATATATATATATATGTATGTGTGTGTCTACACACACAGAGAGATATGGCATTATATATGTGTGTGTGTGTAAGTGTATGTATACATATATATGGCATTATATATGTGTGTGTGTGTGTATATATATATATATATATATACATACACACACACACACAGAGACATACATGGCATCATATATGTATACACACACATATATGGCACACACACAGACACAGAGAGGAATAGATATAGATCCATAGATACATAAAATGCTCTTTCCACCAAGAAACCCTCCCTCTTAGCCTCGAAGGTGCTTTCCGCACTGCGGAATTAAGGCACTTTCACGCCACTTTTAACTCCCAAGGCTCCCTCTTTCGGAATTCTGGGACTTGTAGTTTCTCTGTGGCAGAGAAGGCGAAACACACCTCGCAAAACTACAGGTCCCAGCATCCCAGAGCACTGAGCTATGGCACTTTAAAATGGTGCCAAACAACTGCTTTTTAATTCTGCACACTGCAAAATTAAAGCGCTTTGGCACCGCTTTAAACTGCCATGACTCTGTCTCACAGAATCCTGGCATCTGTAGAACACAGTCTAAGCAGTTAAAGCGGTGCAAAACTGGGTTAATTTTGCAGTGTAGATGCAAAATCTGGTCGTGATTCAAGGTCACCTCTATACTCTTTTGTATCTCTATGGCCACCACACTCAATACCTCTATATTTCCTATCTCTATGGTACTCCACATACCGAAAGGCTGGGGCGTATGACGCGCATGCGCCAAGGTAGAGGAAAGGGGTTACCTCAGAGGGGTGGGCGGGGACAATCAGCTAATAGGGAGGGGCTTCGGCTAGATAAGGAAGAGAGGGGCATGTCAAGGGGGGGTGAACGGGAACAAATGAGTTTTAGGTGGGCGTGGCTCTCTAGCGGAGGCTATATAAGGAAGAGAGGTCAAGCCGCGCGTGCTGAGAGGGGCGTGTCAAGGGGTGAGCGGGGGGCCAATGAGCTTTGGGTGGGCGTGCCTTTCCAGCGGAGTCTATATAAAGCGGAGCCGCCCAGAGGCGCGTGCATAGCGGGGTGTGCCGCTGCGGAGGAGAGTTCTTTGGGGCGTGCTCCTCGCTTGCAGCAGCTCTTGAACCCAGAGCTTTCCCCAAGTTGTTTAGACTTTTAAAGCAGAAAGTTTTTAAGGCAGGTGAATGGGGTGCTGTTCTATTGTTTTAATGCATTTTAAAGCATTTTAATATTGCATTTGTTGTAATTATTGTTGCAATTTAATTCACACATATATATATATATATATAGTATTTTTGTATGTTTTTAATTGTATGATTTTAATTATTTAATTATTATTATTTTTTGTTATTATAATTTCTTTTATTTTTATTTATTCTTTTAAATATTCTTTTATTTATTATAATTATTATTATTATTATTATTATTAATTTTATTTAATGTTGTAAACTCCCCGAGTCCCAGAGAAGGGGAGGCATATAAATAAAGAGCCTTTATGTTGAAATTATGCTGAAGGGTGGGGATGGGTATAAATACCCTTAAGTACCCTTAAATAATAGTAATAAATAATAATAATATAATAATAATAATAGTAATAAATATTTACGTTTTCCCTGTTAGGCCACAGCTCCACCATGTTCAGCTGGGTGAGCCGGGACGCCCGGCGGCGCAAGGAGCCGGAGCTTTTCCGCACGGTTTCGGAGGGTCTGAAGCAGCTCTACGCCGGGAAGCTCCTGCCCTTGGAGGAGCACTACCGCTTCCATGACTTCCACTCCCCAGCCTTGGAGCCCGCCGACTGGGAGAGCAAGCCCATGGTGCTGCTGGTGGGGCAGTACAGCACCGGCAAGACCACCTTCATCCGGCACCTGCTGGAGCAGGACTTCCCCGGGATGCGCATCGGGCCCGAGCCCACCACCGACTCCTTCATCGCCGTCATGGGCGGGGAGAGCGAGGGCGTCGTCCCCGGAAACGCCCTCGTCGTCGACCCCCGGCGCCCTTTTCGCAAACTCAACGCCTTCGGAAATGCCTTCCTCAACAGGTATGGCTGTGTCGTGCTGCGGTGAAAAGAGCCAAGGCAATCCTAGGGCTGCAGCCAGTCTTTTCCCCCCTTCAGTTGTAGTGCTCTTTGCATTTGTCTCAAATTGGGGGGAGAAAATGGGATATAAATATTATAGATAAGTAATAATAGCTCTTATTATTATCACTATATTGCTATTAAAAGGGGGCTTAACTATGTTCTTAACTATGCAACACACCAAACACTTTCCAGATATGTGATGCAGCAGCTAAAAGAGCCAATGTGATCCTAGGCTGCATGTTTTCTGTTATTCTCTATGGGCAAGTCTTCCCCAATGGTTCCCTATGGACAAGTAGTCTATTATTCTCGATGGGTAAGTATTCCCCAGGGATTCCCTAGGGACAAGTACTCTCCAATGATTCCCTATGGGCAAGTGTTCCCCAATATTTCCCTATAGGTAAGTATTCTATTATTTTCTTTGAGCAAGCATTCCCCAATGATTCCCTATGAGTAAGGAATTCCCCAATGTTTCCCTATGGGCAGGTATTCTCCAGTGATTCTCCATGGGCAAGTATTTGCCAGTGGCTCTCTATGGTCAAGTATTCTCTGTGTTTACCTATGGGGCAATCATTCCCCTATTATCCTGGGCAAGTATTCCCCAATGGTTCCCTATGGGCAAGCATTCCCCAGTGGTTCTCTATGGGTACGGTAAGTATTTTCCCGTGGTTCTCTATGGGCAGGTATTCTTTTCTCAAGCAAGTGTTCTCAAGAGTACTTGTCCATAGGGAAGCATTGGGGAATACTTTCCCATAGAGGATAATGGGAAAATACATGCCCATAGAGAATGCATTTTCTGAAGATGCCAAAGCCACAGATGCTGCTGGAGAAACGTCAAGAATAAACTGTTTTAGAACATGGCCACATAGCCTGAAAAACCCACCAAAAGCTATAAATAAGAAATGGATGCTGGTGGTGTCTGACTTGCAAAGGTTGCCCAATGGATTTCCATGGAAATCAGAGATTTGAACCCACATGTCTTGGAGCCTTAGCCCAACACTTCCAGACACTAGACATCATGCAGAAAGCCTTCTTGCATGGCAGTGGGTTGGACTGGATGCCCCTCTGGGGTCTCTTCCAACTGTATAATGCTACATTCCCCTGAAACATCTGTAAAATCTGGATGTATCATTCTTTGTAGCCCCAGCAAGTTTGGAATGCAAGCCAAGAACGCAACCAGCTTCGCTCTTTCAGCAAAGTAGGGGAACAACATGCCAGGAAACCTAGTTTAGGTGCAGCATCTTGGTTTTTGCTGAGCTGAGTAGGTTCTGGTCAGTGTCATCTCTCTCCCATTGACGGGAAGAGCCTCACAGAGGCAATTGCGTGCCATAAACAGGCACTTTGCTCCTTGCCAGGGTTAAGCCCAAATTCTCAGTGGTTCCGATAAGTGCATGCTCAGCCTCTGCGCTGTCAGCACCCCGAGAAAAGAGCACAGCAAGTTGTGTAGCCGCAAGGCAGAAGTGAACGACACACACGTGACCCAGGGGTTGTTTTTGTGTCTCTAGTGTAGTTTCAGTGCTGGACTCTGGAGACCAGGGTTCAAATCTTCACCTGGCCATGGAAACCCACGGGGGGGGCCTTGGGAGTTAGGGTCACATATTCTCAACCTCAGATGAAGGCAAAGGCAAATCCTCTCTGAACAAACCTTGCCCTGATAGCCTTGGCTTCATTGTTTGTCTTCAGGTCACTTTCAGACTTATGGCAAGTCGGTTGGGCATTTTTCAGCAATGGCAGGGGTTGGATTAGATGGCTTTTGTGGTCCCTTACAGCTCTATGATTTTGTCTCCAGTTAAGAGATGAGCAGCACAGTTTGGTACCCAGGGGCTGTGCATTTGAGCCATCGGCAGGCCAGATTGGGCCAGAGAGTGGCCCTCCCTTGGCTTATGGGAACCCCCTGGCTGCCAGCTTTACTCTGCTTAGCATGCCTCCCCTTTCTGTTGCCCTCTTGGGACTTTGCTGCAACTTCCCTTCCGTTGACTGGAAGGGAAGCGTTTTGAAAAGCAATGTGCTTTCAGGCTTGCTTAGACATGGACGCCTCATGGACGGGTGTGACAATTTTATGCCAAGTCACATTATCAATGGGGCATTTTTAATGTTCCTAAAGTGACTTCCAATTCTGGTGCTAATTTTGCATCGTTCCCTCCAGATTTTCTGGAAAATTCAGTTTTTTTCTCCCCTCCCACCCTCTTCAAAATTTAATCGAATCATAGAGTTGGAAGAGACCCCAAGAAGGGCCATCCAGTCCAACCCCATTCTGCCATGCAGGAACTCACCACAGTCAAAGCATCCCCTGTGACAGATGGCCATCCAGCCGCTCTTTAAGGACCTCCAAAGAAGGAGACTCCACCATACTGTTCAACAGCTGTTATAGTCAAGAAGTTCCTCCTAACAATTAGGTGGAATCTCTTTTCCTATAGCTTGCATCCATTGTTCTGTGTCCTTGTCTCTGGAGCAGCAGGAAACAAGCTTGCTCCATCTGTCTCTGTTCTGTTTTCCACGTTTGCTCAGGACCCAAACCAATGGCTTGAATCCTCCCTTTTTCTCCTTGCAGATTCATGTGTGCCCAGCTACCCAACCCAGTTCTGGATAGCATCAGCATCATCGACACGCCTGGCATCCTATCCGGAGAGAAGCAGCGGATAAGCAGAGGTAACAATCAAAAAGCATGGCTGCCTATACCTTCCTTAGGTGGGTTTGGCAGCATTGGTGCTGTTGGGTTTTAATTCCTTGCACCTTGACTTGGTGGTTGTTGTTCTTGTTGTGTGCCTTCAAGCCATTTCCGATTTATGGTGACCCTATGGAGAACCTATCATGAGTTTTTGTGTGGAGATATGTTCAGACGGGGTTTCCTCTGAGGCTGAGAGAGTGTGAGTTGCCCAAGGTGCGAGGTGCCCAGTCGGTTGTTGTGACTGAGAGCAGATTTGAACCCTGGTCTTCTAGATTCTTAGTTAAACCACTATACCACTCACTTTTTGTGGCCGGATTTCTTCAAATGAGGTTTGCTATCGCTGCCTTCCTCTGTGGATGAGAGAGTGTGATTTCTACATTCGAACCCTGGTCTCCAGAGTCATAGTTTAACCCGCAAAGTGTTGGGCCATCTTAGCTCACGCTCTGCTCTGTATGTATTCATCAATAAGGTATCCTCATGTCTAGGAAAGCTAAGCTGGAGAATACCTCTTCATCTTTTTGTGTCGCAAAGCAATTCCTTGGGCTTTTGGCCTGCAGCACTGGCCTGTCTGGAGAAACTCCCTGCTTCTCCTCGTGCTCAATTTTCCAGGTGTGGCTTCCAAGTTTGTGCGCCTGGCAGAGCGAGCATTCATAGCTGTTGCTTCTGGTTCTGCCCGCGCCTTGGCCAAAGATTCCTGTGCCAGGAAGGAATTGCATTCCGAGTTGGTTCTCCGGAGCCCAGTCTTGCGTCTGGGACAAGCTGTATCTCCTGCTGGGTGGATAGCAAGATGTGTCTGTTGATGCCAAGTTTCCCGGTCAAAGAGGGCAACTAAAAATAGCATTTCTCCTTGCCTGCTCCAGCTTGGCCTTCTTCCTTTTCCTCCTCTTCCTCAGGCTCTTTTGTGGTACGAGGCTGCATCCGCACTACATAAATAATGCAGTTCAACATCACTTTAACTTTCCAAGCTATGGAATTCTGGGATTTGTAGTTTGGTGAACTATTTAGTTCCCCCCATCAGAGAGCCCTGTTGCCACAACAGACTGCAAATCCTAGGATTCCATAGTGTAGTGTAATGCCATGGCAGTTACACCAGTCTCAAACTGCATTAATCCTGGAGTGTAGAAATGTCAAAGAGCATCAGCTTCCCTCCCCAATCTGGTGCCTTCCAGATGTGTCAGAGCAAGATCCCCATCATCCCCACCAGTATGGCCAAGGATTGTGGGAACTGTAATCCTACACATGCATGGTTTCAAGTTAACTTTTCCTTCAGTTTGCTGTAGAAGAATGTAAGCCATAGAGGACAAATTGACACCAAATTGGATTGCATTAATTCCGCAGTGCGGATGCACCCATGAGACACCTTTGCTCAGCTTGTTGCCTCTGTCCTTTGGAAACCTGGCTGTGCATCCTGCCGCCCTCTAGATATTGTTGAACTTCAGTTCCCAGTATCCCTTGCTATTGGCAAAGCCAGCTTGAGTCTGCTGAGATTTTCAGTCCAGTGACTTCTGAAGGGCATCACTATTCCTGCTTTGGAAGCCGCACTCGCTTCCCTTCTTGCAAATGGACTCTAGTGAGCAAATTCCATTCTCAAAGACGGATGTGGAAACTAGAGCTGGCCAGAGATGTGGAATCCCAATAGCCTCCCCCTGCCCCAAAAGTCATGGTGACGGCAGCCTTCTCAGCATGGAAGAAATGAGTACTCTTTGGCTCAGTGGCCTGTAATACGCAATCCCACCCAACTCCCCTTATTCTCTCCCCAGTTGCTTGCAGGAAATTGTGCTGTTTGCAGATAAGAATCCACTTAACAAGAAATCAGGATGTTCGACTTGACAAATGTAGGTCTAGCATTTTTCTATAGTCCTTCACCCAAGTCCATAAGAATGCATGCTTGGGGTGTTTGGCTCCTCTGGTTTACTGGCCGCTCTACAATGAACTGGATTTCCAGTGCACCTCAGACCTCTGTTATTAGGGTCGGAATTTGCATGGAAAGTTGTTGTGTGCCTTCAGGTTGTTTCCGAAGCTATTGTGGGGGTTTCGTGGCAAGAATTGTCCAGAGGAATTTTGCTCTGAGTCTGTGTGACTTGACCAGGGTTGCCCAGGGTCTTTCCATTTGAACCCTGGCCTCCAGTCTTAGTCCAATGTTGAAACCACTACACCATGTAGGCTTTCACTTGCATGGAAAGCATTCAGGACGGGGTGGGAATGTTAGGGTCTTCAAGCCACATCCTGCAACCTAAGAGATAGCCCTTCTCTGCTCTGCTCTCCTCTTTTCTCTCTCTTTTGCTGTTCAAATTAGAACAGTTCTATTGAAATAAATTCCATATTATAACTCAGTGCATGTGTAAATTTTGCACACAAAGCAGTTTGGAAAGAGGAGGAGGGAGTGATCAGGGTCTCCGAGTCTTGTGCCCTCCCTTGGAGTTCCCATCCTACTATTTGAGGACCACTGTCCTACCATGCCTTCTGGCCATGCCATAGTGCTCTGAGCCTTTCCTCTTTGGCACTGAAGCCTACTGCAGTGTCCCTGGGACAGAGGCCAGGATACCCTCTGCATACGTGGGTCATATCGGCTACAACAGCCCCACTTTTGCGGGTAAGTCGGTGCCTGCCTCCAGCTTCATTCTGCCCCAATTGAGGCATGCGGCCAAACCAGTTGGAGCATCACCAAGGGACGGATTCCTTTGCACAGTCGGTCGGATGGCCTCCCATTGTCAGTAAGCATGTGAAGAGCCATTGTATCCGGAGGCTAAAAGGTGCCGTGAGCATATCTTTATTCTCCGTGAAGCCTCTCTGCGCAAGCAGCGCCCAAAGGACACCATGGATCCCATTGCTACTGCTTTAGTTTGAATTGCCTGCTGGGTGCAGGAGCAATGCAGCTGGACATAACAGCTCTCCTTTGGAGAATCTGGGCTTTAAATAATAATAACAATCAAGTTTCTACTTCTTAGGATATTCAGGCATTGATTATTTCCAATGCTAGGCTGGGGGTCTTCAGTGTCTCTCCCCAAATCTTTGTTGCTGTGTGTCTTCAAGTCGTTTATTGCTTATGGTGAACCGAATGTTATGTGGTTTTCATGGCAAGATTGGTTCAGAGGAAGTTTGCCATTACCTTCCCCGAGGCTGAGAGAGAATGACTTGCCCAAGGTCACCCAGTTGGTCTCATTGCTGAGCTGGGAATTGAACCCTGGTTTCCAGAGTCACAGACCAGCGCTCAAACCACTATGCCACGCTGGCATATCTGATGGGCAACCTCTGAAATACTATTTCTCTCCTCCTGCTCGCCCTTCCTGACCTGGTTCTGTGTCCCAAAGCCACGCCATGTAAAACAGGTGATAGAATTTGGGATAGTAAAATGGTGTCTTTCATATAAAGTGGCAAAAGCTAGGAAATTTATATTCCGTTTGAACATTTTCAATCTGTGGGTGGTTGAGTTGGCGGAGAAAGAATCCGTGGATACGGAGGAACGACCAAAAGCAAAGCTTGATTTTGCCATTTTATATAAGGGACGCCATTTTACAATCCATTACATTTAATGGGACTTGGACAATCCACAGATTTTGGTAACTGTAGGTGTCTTCCTTGCCTTCTGTAAAGCATTGTGGGGATTTATGGACTTCATTTTTGCATGGCTGCAGAGTAACGCTGCAAATTGCCCAGAGGTGGAAAGTCAATGCGCAGCCGCCATCTGCAAGCCATCACCATGGAATAGTTGCATATGCCAGGATGCAAAGGATCTGGAGGTCAGTGTGCAGTGTTAGAGCATGGAAAAATGTCCTAGTAGCATCCTTTTTTAAATACCCTTAATGCTATATTCTTTCGAACAAATTAAATGGCACCATCACAGATAAGTGCTGCAGGTCACCCAGGGTGACTGGAATGGAGTCAGAGTTGTCACAGTGTTTTTCCAAGCGCGTCTCCCTAGGAAACGCACGCATTTGTGGACACAGCTCTTACGGCACGCCAAGAATTAGGATATTAAATATTTGCATCTCGAGAGCGCCGTCCTAAAAAACATTTACTAGGAGTAAACCCCGTTAAGCTCAGCAGGGCTTACTTCTGAGTAAACATGTGTAGAACAGTTAAAGGGAAAGGAAGTGCACACTTTGAGCATTTCTGCTTAGTAGAAGATTTACAGGTGTCCCAATAAAAAAAGCCTCTTCCAAGTGGAATTTTGTGCAGCGAGTGCGACATTTAAAGCACGCCAAGAGCAAACCTTGCTCATTTCTCCTTCCCTTCTGAGCAGATACTTCAGTTCAGTCATGTCTGGCTGTTGAAAAACCATTTTCCTAGGAATTCATAGGAAGACGGAAAATTAAAATGTTTTGGTCAGAGCTCTGCTGGAGCCCTGTGTCCATTTTTGGGCACCGCAAGTCGAGAAAGATGTTGGCAACGTGGGAATGTTTCCAGGGAAGGGCAACTAAGATGGGCAAAAGGTCTTGGAAACCAAGACTTGCGAGGAAGGACTTGGGTACATTTAGCTTGGAGAACGTGAGCGCCACCTTTTAAAATGTCCGAAGGGATGTCATGTAGAAAATGGAGTGGGCTTGTTTTCTGCACTGTAGAAAAAATGCACCTTTCACACCACTTTAACTCCCATGGCTCCGTCCTACGTAAACCTGGGATCTGTAGTTTGGTGAGGCACCAGCACTCTTTGGCAGACAAGGCTCAATACCTTGCAAAACTATACAACCCAATACTTCATAGTGTGGAGCTACAACACTTAAAAGTGGTGTTAAAACTACATCCTTTCTGCAAGGTAGAGGCACCCTGGGACACAAACCAATGGATGCAAATGACAAGAAAGAGAGCCTCCATCCAAACATTAGTGAGAACTTTTTCACCGTAAGAACTGACATTGCAATAAACTGCCTTGGCAGCGGCTGCTTCCACGCAACAGGGGAGTTTCCCCAACCACAAAACATCCACGTCTGCTTTTTGTGCTCCACCTTTGTCCTTATCTTGGAAAGACTGTGAAATGCTGGAGGTTCCCGTCCGGCCTGGAGCCCTTTTTCTTTTGCGTAACCGTTCTTCTCGGCCCCGGTGATGTAAACCCTTTTTGGGGCAGAGAAGACTGACTCACAGGAAAGCGGGAGTCCTCTGGGGCACCCCACTTGCATTGGCACTCTTCCCAGACTTTATCCAGGCTGGGAAAGTGAGGGTCTACCTGGGAGAGATTTGGGAAACCCAGAGGGCTGAAAACAGACCGTTCTGACCTTGGGTAGATAGTAATTCAATTGTATTTTTTGAGATGCAGTGGAAGAAGGGTGGAGGAGGCCCATTCCTTTTGCATTTGGTCATCGCAGGGGCCTGATTTGCACCCAGCCTTCCTGCCTCCAGAGTTATAGTCCAACATGCAAACCACCTAGATTTGGTCCTCCGGGTGTTTTGGACTTCAACTTCCAGAAGCCCCAGACCGGGGGGGGGGGGGGGGTCCAAAGTTAAGTAACCATTGCATTGCAGACCATCTTGGCTCCTATTATTACAATACTGAACTACAGATGTGAATGCAAACAAAATTTAGGAATGCCCTGAACTTAAGTCACTGCAACCCAAGTATCCTTACATGAGAGCAACAGATAACTGTTATAACAAATTAGCAGGGCCCATTAATTGATGAACAATGTGGCAGTGTGCTACAGAGTTTGTAGTACAAATATGTCAAGGGAACTAAAGGACTGTAGTCGCTTTGCCAAAGGACAATTGGGGGGAATTGCAACTGGAGAACTGAGGCCATCGTGAGCCCGTTTTGCATTTTGTGCCTCTTTGCTGGAGGGACCCCTGGAAAGAGAGCGGGGCGCTGGGCATTGCGGCGGGGGAGGATTCGCTCTCGGCACCAGCACTGTGGGAAAGCCTTAGCCCTCGGTGACCTCAAGCCTGCCATTCGCTTAACCTCTGGAGGAATAAAACATTTTTCCTCCAGGCACGGGTTCCTCTTTGGCCGCTCATGAGCCGCAACTTCCCCTTGGTTTAAAACAGGCGCATTCTTTCTGTGGAGCTTTCTCTGCACAGTGAGCTATTTTAACAATTTACGAAAATGTGAAACCAAGAGAACATAAGTCCAACCCAGTCAGTTCTGAGATTCCACGTTTCAGCATCAGATTAACGGATTAACTTGCATTTAAACCGGTTTGTGATTTGCTTTCGCTCTGGTTTGCTGCATCAATTCCAGTCAATGCGTTGGTCCCACTATGGGAGCAGATCTTTTCGTTATTCCATGCATTTGCTTTTTTGGGGGCACAATTGCTGTTCCAATATTTGGGAATCGCTGACTACTCTCTGGAGCTGCAACAAACAGGCGCATGCCATCTTTTGCATGGCATCCCGCCATATAGTAGTAGTCAAATCCAAAACATGTGAAGTTTCTGAGCTCCGGTTCTAAAGGCTCAAATATCACTTCATCTCCTGGAGAAGGAAGCCCCCGAATCTCTCTGGCTGCTGGCAGCATTGTGTAAACTTTGCAGCTGCCGACAAAAAGCGGACAAACACTTGTGGCGACCTGTGGTTATCCCTCGCTTCCTGTTTTGTTTTTTGTGTGTTAAATTCAAGGTTTGTGAAATGTTTGACTTTGACTTGAGGTGAGAAGATAAAAGATCGCTGGGGAAGCCAAGCATAGCAGAGCCAATTCTATCAGGAGATGGTCAAGTTTTGTTTTTTGGGGGAGCTCAAAACCCATGTTTGGGGTTGTTGTGCGGTGCTTTGTATTGGATTTAATTCCTGAGTTGACTGTGTGATGCCATGGTCTCCATACCTTAATCCTCCAGGTGTTGTGGACTTTGACCCCCAGAATTCATGGGTGTTGGCTGCAGATTCTGGGAGCTGAAGTCTAAAACATCTGGAGGACCAGAGTCTGGGAACAAGGCTACCTGGAAAATGCTGGTGACTGATAGCAAGGTGGGACTTTCCTCCTTGGTAAAAGTGCATGAAAAAAAATGCTGGGGCTTGGACCTAGAAGCCTCTGTCTCCAAAGCAGGTAAATCTGCCGCTCTGCAAAAATACTTCGACCCATGCAAAAATCTATGGAGGACATCTCTTTTGCACTGAAGCAGAGCTTTGTTGAAATGTGTGCTTGTTAAATGCATTGGCTTGTGTGCCTTGTTCGTTGAGATGTTCACACAGCTGCTGAGCATCTTCTGTCCCTTTTGCAGACATCAGAAGTGTTCATAGAGTCATAGGTTTGGAAGAGGCTCCAAGGGCCATCCAGTCCAACCCACTTGTGCCATGCAGGAATACACAATCAATGCATTCCCAACAGATGTCTATCCAGCCTCTGTTTAAAAGCCTCCTTGGACTTGATATCTGGCTTTCTCAGAATTGTAGAAACCAGGGAAGCCCCTGTAGACAGAAGTAACCATTGCACTTCCTTCTTTACTCTGCTCTGGGAAACTTGTAGTGAGGTGTTGAAATGGGGCTTGTGAAAAGCACACAGAGGCAGCAATAGCTTTGTGGTGGTTTTGTGGGGTTCCCAGAAGAGAAAGGGAAACAGTGGAGAAGGGAAGGAAAAGGGGGATGTCCAGAACAGAACTTAAAACCGTAGAGTTGGAAGAGATCCCCATAGAGATTATCAGCTCTAGGTCAAAAAACCAAAGTATACCGAAGGATGGTTTCATATGAAAAGTTGTCTTCTTGAGTCACCTAGAACATGGTTCCATAAGTTTCACGTGTCCAATGAAGGAAAACCTGTAAATGCAATGATGCAATGAATAAACGGAGACCCTGGTGTCATAAAAAATGATTGTGAAATTCCTCTGTTTCAAATTTTGCTTGTTGAGATGGTCCATTGGAGCGAGGTGTGTTTTATTTGCTTCCGCCTTGTTGAGACACACGCAAATGCTAAACGCCTCTTGGCTTCCCGCAGGCTACGACTTCGCTGCCGTCCTGGAGTGGTTTGCCGAGCGAGTGGACCGCATCATCTTGCTGTTTGACGCCCACAAGCTGGACATCTCGGACGAGTTC
Organism: Sceloporus undulatus; assembly: GCF_019175285.1. NCBI lineage: Eukaryota > Metazoa > Chordata > Lepidosauria > Squamata > Phrynosomatidae > Sceloporus > Sceloporus undulatus. The sequence goes on from NC_056530.1 coordinate 26,703,898, forward strand.
TCAGAGGTGATCAAGGCCCTCAAGAACCACGAGGACAAGATCCGGGTGGTGCTGAACAAGGCGGACCAGATCGAGACCCAGCAGCTGATGCGGGTCTACGGAGCCCTCATGTGGTCCCTTGGCAAGATCATCAACACGCCGGAGGTGGTGCGGGTCTACATTGGCTCCTTCTGGTCCCATCCGTTGCTCATCCCGGACAACCGGAAGCTCTTTGAGGCAGAGGAACAGGACCTGTTTAAGGATATCCAGTCCTTGCCGCGCAACGCCGCTCTGCGGAAGCTGAATGACTTGATCAAGAGAGCCAGACTAGCCAAGGTTAGTCAGGAACCCTTTGGCCTTCTGACTGTCTTCCTATATGGCTGGGAGTCGGATTTAGATGCCCTTTGTGGTCTCTTCCAACTCTATTACTGTCTTTTGCCCCTGTGAGCCTTTGCTATGCTACTGTTGATGCGACGGAGCTCCCTGGGTTGACTCCGTTGGTGGGGTATTAGAATCATAGGATAATAGAGTTGGAAGAGACCACAAGGACCATGAAGTCCAAACACATTCTGCCATGCAGGAACTCACAATCAAAGCATCCCCAACTGATGGCCATCCAGCCTCTGCTTAAAGATCTCCAGAGAAAGAGTCTCCACCATAGTCTCCAATGGAGCATCTTCTACTGTGGTACAGCTCTTACTGTCAAGAAGTTCCTCCTAATGTTGAGGTGGAATCTCTTTTCCAGCAGCTTGCATCTATTGCTCTGTGTTCTAGTCCACAGTCCTGCCTTTGGGCAATGGCTGGTAGTAGGTAATTTTGGGGTCTTATCTTCCATAGGGATTCACTTTGTCTTCCAGATAGGGCTTGATAGAGTTTTAGGAGATATAATGCGTGAAGGGGACTGGCAGCCACATTTCATACCTGGTTAATCCAACTCTGGTTTTATCCCTCACCAACCCTGGTTCAGGTGCATGCCTACATCATCAGCTCCCTGAAGAAAGAGATGCCCAACGTCTTTGGGAAGGAGAGCAAGAAGAAGGAGCTGGTGAACAACCTGGGGGAGATCTACCTCAAGATTGAACGGGAGCACCAGATCTCTCCAGGGGACTTCCCTAACCTCCGTAAGATGCAGGTAGGGCAAAAGAGAAACGGTAACTCATGGGATGGTCGGAGCCAGACCTCATCGGAGCTGGAGTGAGCTCCATGAGTTAATATTAGTCAGTACAGTTGGCTCTCCACATCAGTGGCTTAGACTTTTGCAAATTGGATTATTTGTGGTTTTGATTCATATGTTCTCTCTAGGAATCTCTAAGTCCTCCAGCGCAACTCTGCCAGACATTGACCATAGAGTTGTGCTAATGAACCTAGAAGTTCCTAGAGCAAACACTTCTCTAGGCGTTTGTAGGTCCTCCAGCATGATTCTATGATCAACTTCTGGCAGATGCTGACCACAAAGTCGGACCTGGAGTTTACTGGAGATGTGTCCCCTCAAGTAAAAAGAATAGTGGGTTTTTATTTGCTGTTTTCCCACATTTACATGGGGGTCCTTCACCCCAACCTCAGCAAATGTAGAGGGACGACCGTATTGTTTTAAACCATGCATCATGCTAGTAGATTTAATAACGTTGCTGACAGTCCACCCTCTTTTCTCAGGAGCAGCTCTTGACGCAGGACTTCAACAAGTTCCAGCCCCTGAAGCAGAAGCTGCTGGACGCCGTGGATGACATGCTGGCCAACGACATTGCGCGGCTGATGGTGATGGTGCGCCAGGAGGAGTCGCAGATGCCCGTGCAGGTGGTGAAAGGCGGGGCCTTCGAGGGCACCATGAACGGCCCCTTCGGCCATGGCTACGGCGAGGGGGCGGGCGAGGGCATTGACGACTTGGAGTGGGTGGTGAGCAAAGACAAGCCCACGTACGACGAGATCTTCTACACCCTCTCGCCAGTCAACGGCAAGATCACGGGGGCCAGCGCCAAGAAGGAGATGGTCAAGTCCAAACTGCCCAACACCGTCCTGGGCAAGATTTGGAAGCTGGCGGACGTGGACAGGGATGGGCTGCTGGATGACGAAGAGTTTGCCCTGGCCAACCACCTCATCAAAGTCAAATTGGAGGGCCATGAGTTGCCCGCTGAACTGCCCCCTCACCTGATACCACCTTCGAAGCGCAGGCACGATTGATGCCCCCTACTCTTCGCCATAGTGGGGCTGTGTCTTGAGGGCAAGAGACCTGCCTTGCAAACTCTGCCCAATTTTGGCACTACTTGACCCAGCAGGGCACTGCCAACCGCCTCTGCGGAGGCTGACTTTGGACTCTCCCGCTCTGCGAGAACAACAACAATAACCCAAAGACCCCCCCCCCACCTTTTCTTGAATGGCTTGTGCACAATAATAATTTTTTTGGGAAGAAATGTTTAATATGTTGGCAATAATTTTCTCTGGTGTCTGGGGCCAGCCCTCTCTTTTTATTTGACTTGGGGTGACAACCTTGGTGCATCCTTACAAATTGAGAAGCATTAGGAGTGGATGGGCAATGGGGTGTCCTTCACTTATCTATCAGCTTTTCCTCTTTCTCTAGGGGTGTTCAGCTGACCCAAAATATTGGGGGGCAGATCCCAGCCTGTCCTTCTAAAACAGTTTTCTTGTGCAACACCCAAGTTGGAGGCAAGACAATTGGGGTATGCCATTGGGGCAAGCACTGGTAAAACGCCGGTAAAAGGAAGCGCATCTGTGTGAAAGCCTGATGTGCTTTCTAAACATCCTCTCACCTCCAGCATCTGAAACGTTCATGGAGTAGCCGTTTCCCATTAATACAAAATGTCTGTTCATAGGAAATGGCTGCTCCCCAAACTAATCAAGGATGCTGAAGGCGAGGGGACGATTCCCTGACGTTTAGGAACCGCATCAGGCTTTCACACACATGCGCTTCCTAAATGTTTTACTGGTATTTTACCCCACGGTAAGCGCTGGTATGAAAATCTTTGATGTCTCAACATTTAAGCCACATGCAAGCTATGGTGATCTCTTGGCAGACTTCCTCACTGCCTGTGCTGTTTTTCCGATGCACAATTTTGTACGTTCTACCTTTTTTGGGGGAAACACCCGCTTTGCCACCATTGCTACTCACTGGTATTAGGGCCTGTTCAGAAACTTCCCTTCTCTCACAAACCATTCACTTTTTCTCCTCCTAGTTGTATCTTAAATCTGGCCCTGGGGGTCGTTTTGGTGATGCTGAGGATGGCATTGGGGTGGATGTTGGAGCAGTAAGTCCCTCGTGTGCCTAAATGTTGCTTCCCAAAGTTGTGCTGGTTGCTTTGAACAAAACCGTCCCAAATCCTCTGGGAAGTTGGGATTTTGTGCCTTTGCTAGCCATGCACAGAATTATTTATTTGGGGGGAAAGGTAGCTCATACACTCGGTGGCAAGGGAATGTTGAATACGCTGCCCCTGTCCGCATAGAGGGATATGTCCGTATGGGCTGCCCATGTTCCCCGAGGGTAGTTTTTTGCTCATACCTATTCAGAAAATCATAGTTTTTAGATCGTACCTATTCTAAAATGTGGAAATAATTTGTTTGGGAGAAGACAGGGCACAGAAGTGGGCTCAAGGGGGCATTCTGTTCATTGCCATGTTTGGGGTAGGCCTTTATTGGATTCAGGTCTTGGTTAGAACTTGGGGAGGTTAATGTCCAAACGTCTTCCAAGCTTTTCCATTTCGGTGCAGCTACCTCTCCCAGTTGTGGAGATATAGGTCCTATATAGGAACGTTGCAGGAAAAAATGGGAAGATGAATCGATTTTGTCTTTCCGGAGAGAAAAGTTTGTGAGCGTAGACCTCCGAATGCAAGTCATCAATGGGCGAGAGGGACTGATAACTATATTTTTCTCTCTGCCAGAAGCATACGAAAGGAAAATGGGTCTGTGTCTTAAGATGGGAAGTTGGAATGCAACCACCTTTCCATTCAAAGCCACCTTTGGACCTTAACTAATAACGCTGGAGGGAACAAAAAAGTGCATTTGGTCCCAAGGGTGGAGGGGCTGTTAAATATTCCACCTGCGTCCTTTCCATTAAAGTTTATTCTGATGTTTGCTGCTGCTGCTGCTGCCTATCTTTGCTTTTGTATTTTGATTCTCTTTCTCTGGTGCCCAATCTGGATGGACTGTGGCCGGCCCTCTGCATTTGCGGCTTTGACTTGATTTATTTGTGGCTTTGATGAATAGGTTCCCTCTAGCAACGGTTCTTTTATTCTCGGGATAATGGCGGTGACGTGTGGGAAAGAATCACCCCGTTGTTGGGCGATATTGATGGGAATCGATGGCGATTTAATGACGGGAAGAGAACGCTTGCTTCTGCGGAGAGCTTATGCGTTTGGCGCTGACTTTGTGACTTAAGTGAAATGTGACTTTGGAGGAAAGTGAAACCCTTTTCTGACGCTTGTTGGAAATGGTTTCCCGATTGCAACCCGGCGATGATGGCCCTTGGCTTCCAGGAATGCCAAGGCTGCCAAAGGATGGGCGTCTTCATCGGGGCTGCCTTTCCCTTCTCTGGTTTAGAGAAGAGGCTTCCTCTGGAACCCAGAGCCTGCCAGGAGCGTGTGAGCTTCCCTTGGACCCGTTCCCAGCATTCTTGCGAGGATATTTCCCCTCCGCGTCCATCACTCACACTGACAAGCCGAACCCAAGGGAGTACGAAACAGGAATGAGGGAGAAGGAATGGGAGGAGAGCAGTTAAAAATGTGCGCATGGAGGGGGCTTTGGTCACACCTGTCCAGAGGTTCGGTGCGCAGGGAGAACGACAACGGCAAAAAGATAAAACCTCTTGTTTCTTATATGAAACTACAGTTGCTCATTGCTCACAGCTGGGTGTTTTAGAGAAGGTGCCATGGATAGTAGGCCTGATTCCATGTCCATTCTTCCCATTCTTTGCGGGGGCCTCCTCCTCCTCTGTTTGGAACGGAGTCCGAGGAAGGAAACTCCCAAATGTTTTTGGCCTTCCTAGCAGCTGGCAGTCCATGGCTGTGCAAAGGGGAGAGAGGTGTGGCAAGCATGATGCGCACCATTGCGCATAACCGAAATGTATGTGTGTGTGTTTTCCAAAGGGAGGAAAAGAAAGGCACGGCTGGCCTCTGCTGGTTAAATGCAAGCTCTGCTCATTGCTGTTCTATTTCCAAGAGGAGGGCGGTGAAGGAGCCATTATTAGTAGTGTTATTGTTATCATCATCATTAGTTCATCCTAAGAGTTCCACAATTTTATTTCCAGGTGAAGGTGGAGCTGGTATTCTTATCATCATCATCATCATCATCATTCCGCTGTGTTATTTCCAGGTGAAGGCGGTGGTAGTAGTAGTATTAGTATTAGTAATTATGATTAACTGGTCCCTATTAGCTAAGAGTGCCACAATGTGATTTCCAAGAGAGACTGGTGGTGGTTGTTCCTGCATGGGTCAGTGACCACTTTCCCTCTACCTGGCCCTTCCTGCGCTCTGATTGGCTGATCATTCTTGAGGGGTTTGGCTTCTTCCTCTCTACCTGGCCTCAGGAATGGTCAGCCAATCCCAGCGCAGGAAAGGCCAGGTAGATGGAAAGAAGCCACGCCCCTCAGGAATGGTCAGCCAATCACAGCGCAGGAAAGGCCAGGTAAAGAAAGGCCACGCCCCTCTGGAATGGCCAGGCGGAGGGAATGAGGCCACGTCCCTCAGGAGTGCTCAGCCAATCACAGTGCAGGAGTGGCCAGGTGAAGGGAATGAGACCACGCCCACTCTGATTGGCTGCCCAGTTTTCGCTCTAAGCCAAAGTGATGCTGGGAGGGGATGCTGGGAGCGAGAGTCCCATTGGAGGATTGGCAGGGGATGCTGGGAGGGGCAGTCTAAGAGTTGGCAGGGGATGCTGGGAGGGGAAGTTTCACCCAAAGATAGGAAGGGGGGTGCTGGGAGCGAGAGTCGTACTGATAGAGCTGGCAGAGGATGCTGGGAGCAAGAGTCTGACCCAAGGATAGGCAAGGGATGCTGGGAGTGGTAGTCCAAGAGTTGTCGGCAGGGGATGCTGGGAGCAAGAGTCTTGGCAAGAGCTGGGGTGGGGATGCTGGGAGGGGCAGTGCCAGGGTTGTCTGGGGATGCTGGGAGGGGCAGTCTCACCCAAAGATAGGTAGGGGGTGCTGGGAGCAAGAGTCGTACTGATAGGGCTGGCAGAGGATGCTTGGAGGAAGAGTCTCAGCCAAGGCTAGGCAGGGGATGCTGATAGGGGCAGTGCCAGGGTTGTCTGGGGATGCTGGGAGTGGTAGTGCAAGAGTTGTCTGCAGGGGCCGCTGGGAGCAAGAGTCTGGGGTGGGGATGCTGGGAGCGGCAGTGGCTCCTTCCTTGGCTCCTTCCATGGAGGAGGGCCAGGTGTCGGGTTGCGCCCAGCCCCCGAGCGAGCCAGGTCCGGGCGGGGCTCCTTGGCTTTTGCTGCTGCTGCTGCTGCTGCTGCTGGAGAAAGAGGAGGAGGAGGAGGCTGCCTGGCTGCTGGGTGCCTTCTCCCGCGATGGGGAGCCGGCGCTGGGGCCCCGCTGCTCCGGGCGCCTACTCTTGGTCCCTGGAGGGTCTGCTGGACCTCTTGCTCTGCGTCTGCCAGGAATGCAATGGGGCCCCGCTGCGGAGGGAGAGGCACGTCCAGCGCTTCCTCCAGTGGGGTGAGTAGGCACTCCAGGGCCCAGCATCCTGGGAGGGATGAGAGGGGCAGTCCAGCAAGGCAAGAAGGCCGGGGGGAAGGCTTAGGGAAGGGAGGGAAGAGGGGCAGGCAGGGGGCAGAAGGGTCTCAGCAGGAGGAGGAGGAGGAGGATGGGAGGTGCAGTCCTTGGGAAGGAGGGGGCAGGCCCAGTCCTGAAGGGCCACGTTTCAGGGAAGTTTCTGGGGTCAGAGATTAAGAGAAGGCAGGCAGAACAGGTTCCAGAAGGGGTTGAAGGATGATGGGAGATGCAGCTCTTGGGAGGGAGTGTTTAAGGCCCAGTTCTGGCTGGGGCTGAGGGCGAAGGGCTGCAGGAGGATGATGGGAGCTGCAGTCCAGCAACATCTAGCACTTTCACACCTGCAGCACTTGGCAGCCGCAGCTGTGACACACAGAGGACCATTTCAAGAAGGATGAAGCTTTGCAAAAGAGGGATGCTTTGGGTCTGCGATGGGGAAAAGAGGGGTGCAGAGTTGTAGAAGAGATGGGGGCGAGGGTGTGGGATGATGGGGGATGCAGTCCAGCAAGGCCTTGGACGCTCACACCCACTGGACAGTCCTGTAAAGCTCAGAATTTGGAGATGCACTGTCCTTTAGGCCAATATTGCTGTAATGCTCTTCCCTAAGAAGCAAGTAATTGAGTGGAGAAAGAGGTTGCAAACTCCTGTTGTGGTGGTTGTGGTTGTGGTTGTGCGCTTTCAACTCTTTTCCTACTTATGGGGACCCTGTCATGGGGTTTTCGTGGCATGGTTTGGTCAGAGGAGGGTCGCTATTGCCTTCCTCTGGATGGCCCTTGGGGTCCTTCCGATTCGAGGATTCTGTGTATTCCTGCATGGCAGAAGAGGGTTCGACTACGTGGCCCTTGGGGTTATTCTATATATTCCAGCATGGCACAAGGCAGTTGGACTACAAGGCCCTTGGGGTCCCTTCGAACTCTAGGATCCTATGTATTCCTGCACAGCACAAGGTGACTGAAGGCTCCTGGGGTCCCTTTTAGCCCTAGGGACCTGTGTATTCCTGCATGGCAGAAAGGGGTCCGACTACATGGGGTCCCTCCAGCTCTAGGAGTCTATGGTTTTAATGCTTTTTAAAACAACTTTTGTGCTATTAATGCTTATTGCGAGCTGCTTTGACTCCCCTTTGGGTGGCATAATAAATCCTATAAATAAACAGAATAATAATAATAGTGATAATAATGATAACAAATGGCCCCTTTGCCAAGCAAGGAGGTGCCCAGCTGGGGCAAGGAATCCTCACGAAGATCCAGAGACGGGGAAATCCCAACATGGTCCTCTGCCACAACTGCTGGGCATCACCTTGGGCCTGTCGCCGTGACTCAGTTTCCCTTCCGTCACACAGGGAGATTAGGAGCCACTCAATGCCAATGATGCAACGCCGTGCCTTTCCTATAACATCAACCTTTTTTGCGGAGGTTGCGCAAGGCGCACGCCGGTTTGCGGGTCTCATTGTCGTTCCCTGTCCCATGCCATCCTCCAAGGCTGAGAGCATGTGACCCTGCGTCAGGAGGAAGGTGGGACATAAGGACATAAAATAAATAAATAATAATAACAATAGAGTTGACCTGAAAGCACAAAACAACAATACCTTTTGTGTTAATTTTGGAATCCGAAACCCAGTGTATATGAATTTGATTCGGTTTAGATGTGTTTGAAAATATCTATCTATCTATCTATCTCAAAGTAATTTATGTACATCATATATATATATACACACACACATATGCTTTGTTGTATATATTATCAGAGTGATTGATCACAACAAAGAAGGTAAAACAGTCAAATATTATCACACCTGGGCTAATTTCGGCATTAAAGAGAGATTAAAGTGCATTTGAAGCATCCCGCAAACAAAGTGGAAAACGGTGAGTGATGGCGTGAACACTTATCACACAATCGCACATGTAAAGTGATATTGGGAAGCGCATTGAAATCCTGCAAGTAAAAAATATGCGTGTCGATGCTTCTTTGGGACCACTTTAACAGCGGGTTTTTGCGACGCCATGCAAAACGGTTTCACCTAGGAATTGTGCGGTTTTTGTTCCGGGATGTTCACAGGATAAACTACGAGAATCAAGGAAGAAAACTGCACAGTGGAAAAGGGACGTGCAAGAGGTGTGTGCACGTTTTGCGCCCTTGCTTTGCAAGTGAGGAGCCAACTTTCTGAGCGCGAAAGCCGCCTCAGAAATGGCGGCGATTCCTCTTGATTTCTGCCATATCCTAAATTACACACAAAAAAAATCCTTTTAATTTGGGTGGCAGCCTTGCTTTTGTGGGTCTTCCAGTTGCAAGGAACGTTTTGGAAAGGGCCGCGGCCCGATAAGCCATCCAACGACGCAAGGCAGCCATTTTCCACCCACCATTTTCCCCTTTGGCTCCTTCTTTGCATGCGAAATTGCACAGAGCCGACCTGTTCTTCAGGTCCTGATGGAAGGTGTGCCCTTAATCTTGCAAGGCAGATACTACTATTTTATGTTTGTTGTTTCGTTCCCCCGACATCTGGAGTATGCACTCACTTGGTAGCGCCATGTTGGGAACATCGACGCGACGGACGGTGCATCCGGTTTTTGGAGTGGTGAAGACAGCAAACGCTGCCTCCTTGCGTAAGAGGCAGGGCCCCCCAAAATGGAGTAATATTCAATATTCCTCCATAAGGTTCAATAATAATAGCAATAATAATATTTACACTTGTCCCTCCATATTGGCTAGGGTCAGGGGCAAAGACCCCCGTGAATGTGGAAAAACCGCATATAACAGAAACACCATTTTTTACCAGAGAGGACGCCTCTCTAGGAATCTCTAGGTCCTCCAGCACAACTCTGTGGTCAACGTTTGACAGACACTGACCATAGAGTTTCACCGGAGGAGCTACAAAGGCCTAGCAGAGTGTCCTCTTTAGCGAAATCTCTAGGTCTTTCAGAGCAACTTTTAAAGTTGACCATAGAGTTGCACTGGAGGAGCTACAAAGGCCTAGTAGTGTCCTCTCTAGGAATCTCTAGGTCTTTCAGTGCCACTTTTAATTGAAGTTGACCATAGAGTTGTTCTTGAGGAGCTACAAAGGCCTAGTAGAGTGTCCTCTTAGGACTCTCTAGGCCTTTTAGTGCCACTTTTAGTTAAAGCTGACCATAGAGTTTCACTGGAGGAGCTACAAAGGCCTAGTAGAGTGTCCTCTCTAGGAATCTCTAGGTCTTTCAGGGCAACTTTTGATTAAAATTGACCATAGAGTTGCACTGGAGGACCTAGAGATTCCTAGAGAGAACATGTTAATGAAATCTGTGAATAATAAAATCCGCAAATACCAAAGCCGCAAATAATGGAGGGATGAGTTTATTTATACCCCATCTTTCCAATGAGATCGAGGCGGTTAACGACATTTAAAAAATTAAAGTGCAGTAAAATACAATGTCCCAGAACCCCACCCATCCACCGTAGCTATTAAATCATAACAGTAAACAATAACAGTAAAACAATACTGTTTCGATGCTGATATAGGGATGCCTAAGTTAGCAAAAGAGACAGCTCTGCTAATTCCTTCCTCTAAAATAGAGCCTCCAGCACCTGGCATTCGTTGGCGGTCTCCCATCCAAGGGCTAACCAGGGCTAACCCTGCTTTGCTTCCAGGATCAGACAGGTATCTTTAGGAGATTTAGGCCAAAATGTTTGGAAATTGTTGGCAAAATTGTTTGGAAATGGTTTGAAAAAGGTTTGGAAATTGTTGGCAAAATGCAATTTTTGTTGTAAAGCTTGGAGTAAAATCTAGAGCAAATTTGCAACCGCCAGTAACCTTTCCAGAGGGGCTTCCATTTCATATACATCGAGTTCCCAAGAGAGGCAGCATGGCTTAGAAGTTTTCAGTGTTGGATTATGACTCTGGAGAGCAGGGTTCGATTCCTGCCACGAAACCCGCTAGGAGACCTTAGGGCAAGTCACACTCTCTCAGCCTCAGGGGAAGGCAGTGGCAAACCTCCTCTGAACAAACCTGGCCAAGAAAACCCAACAATAGGATTGCCTTAATAGTCGCCATGAGTCGGAATAGATAGACACACACAATGCTTCCCACGCTGGAAAGAGGGAACCATCTTTAATTGTGGCAATGACTTGGGGCAGGATTAGAAACCAGTACCCCACCAGAGCGTCCTGCAGATCTACAGGGTTTTGTGCCGGAACAGCGGCGACCAAGGACCGTCCGTCGTCAGACGTGACATCAGGGCCAGAGGAAATAAACTCTGGGGAAAAGGGATTTGCTTCTGCACCGTCGTCGTCGTGGGGCGTGGGTTCGAGACCCAGCGGTGTCCCCACCCTGCTTGCCATGCCAGGAATGCGGCCCCACTGGTTCCTCCAGGCATGCCTGAGCCCAAGCCTTGTGGAGCTGAGAGTGGAAAGAGTTTGGGAACAAAGGCGCGCCGCTGGAAGGCTTCGCGGGGGAAGAGGCCCTCCTCTGTGGCTGGATCCAGGGTTTGGAGTGACACACTCATGCATGCGCTGGATTCTCCCAAGATCACTTGAGATCCCCAAAGAGCTTTGCGGAAAGAACGGGTTTGCAGTTTTCGGCACCTGAATTTGCCATTTGCAGCACCTGAATCAGTACCTTTCTACAATGCTCTTTGGCGATCTCAAGTGATCTTTGGTGAGAATCTTGGCCTTCCCAGTAGACTCAGGCAAAAGGAAACTGCTGCACCCCTCTTCTAGCTTTTCTGTTCTTTAGAATAATAATATTTAGCATTGTTATTACTGTACATATTATTATTATTCAGGGCTGTTAGGACAGCTGGAAGCTTTGTGATACCTCGGTCAGGTGCAGCATTGCAAGGCAAAGCCGTGCCAAGCGTGGCAAGACAGGGCATGTGGTTGCAGCTCCCCGCCCCGGGCACCGACAAGACTTGGTTGCAAGGGCAGCAGAACAAGTCGGATCACTGTCGCTTGAATGTCACAGAGAACAACAACAACAGGTCTTTCCTTGTTTTGCCATCTCCTGGGATATGTTCCCAAACAAGGAAGGACCGAGGAGGGCAGAGACATCCGCTGCAATGATCCCCAAACTTTGCCCTTCCAGATGTTTTGAACTTCATCTCCCAGAAGCCTCGGCTGTCTTGATCAATGGCCTGGTGTTCTGGGAGCCAGAGTCCAAAACACCTGGAAGGCTACAATTTGGGGAGCAATGGAGGAAGTATACATTTAACTTGCTATAACCACATCTGCGATACTGGAGAGCAGGGTTTGAATCCTGTCTTGACCATGGAAACCCATCGGGTGACTGTGCACAAGTCGCACTCTCTCAGCCTCAGGGGAAGGCAAGGGCAAACCTCCTCTGAGCCAGTCTTGCTAAGAAAACCCCATAGGTTTGCCTTACGATGATGGGTTCGCCATAATATGAAACTCCCGTGTATAACATCCCAGGATTCCCATCGTCTTACTGTTACTTTACCATTGGATATTATTTATCATTATGATTAGAAGGTGGGATGAAAAGGGATTAATGGGGATTGTTTGAATCAGGACCGGTGGATTATACAGATGACTGTCAAAAGACCCTTGTCTCATGCTGCTGGGAGGATTTGGGGTGTTGTTGTCAAATGGAAAGGTAATGATCCTAATAAATAATAAGCCGTACCAGTCTGTCTGTCAGTGACAAGGGGATTTCTCCTCTCTCTTGCGTCCTTTTTAGCCTCTCCGTTGGCCGCAAAGGCGAAACAGCTGCGTCTCCGCCGGGACGACTTTGAGATTTTGAAAGTGATTGGGCGAGGTGCCTTTGGAGAGGTGAGTACTATGCGTCCCATTGCTGCGTTGCGCTTAATGCGAAGGTGCCTCTCTCCAGAGCAGAACTTGGGAATCCTAACCTTAGGAGGTTATGAGGAACTACCATACAGTGAGCCCTTAGTATCCGCTGGGAGACCTGCCATGGGTACCAAAATCCATGGCTGCTCATGTCCCAATAAATGCAGTGGCCTAGTAAAATGTGTGTTGTGTGGCATGGCTTTGTCGTTTTTGATTAATGGCGACCCTAAGGTGACACTATCATAGGGTTTTCTTGGCAGGTTTCATCAGAAGGGGTTTACCGTTGGCATCTCTGAGGCTGAGAGAGTGTGATTTGCGTAAGGTCGCACAATGACAACAATTACCCTTTTCTCTCCAACTAGGTTGCAGTTGTGAAGATGAAGGAGACAGAGAAGGTCTACGCCATGAAAATTCTGCATAAGTGGGAAATGCTGAAGAGAGCGGAGGTACCGAATTTGCTCCTTTTGCAGACAGAAACACAGGGCAAACTCATGCGCTCCCCCATTTTGACAGGCTATGGCTACAGAAATAATCCAATTTGACATCACTCTAACTGCCATGGCTCAAGGTTATGGGATTCTGGGATTTGTAGTTTTGTGAGCTACTTTTAGCTGGCACAGTCGGAGAGCTTGGGTGCCGTAACTAACATTGACTAAATCGTTGCACGGTGAGTCAATGTCATTGATAAAAGAGTCTGCTCCAGTCGGGATTAATACTAAGATTTAGGTCATTGTTTCCATCTTCGGCATGGAATCCGTCCAGTTCAACTTGCTTTTTGTCGCTTGCTTCCTTCCAGACGGCTTGCTTTCGGGAGGAGCGCGACGTCTTGGTTCATGGGGACAGGCAATGGATCACCACTTTGCACTACGCCTTCCAAGATGACCATTACCTGGTAAGATCCCATAAGTGACTCCATAGGCGACTCCTTGCCCCTGGGGTCAGAGACAGAAACATTGGGGTCCTGGCTTCTCCTGAAAACTCGTTTTGACCATCATCTTAATTCAATGAGTAATTTTTAGCCACCTGCTTCCCACACAGTTTTCGAAGGCTACTCTCGCTCTAGTCAATGCAAGGAAAGGATGCTGGGAATTGCAATCCAGTTGGATCTGTACAATTCCTAACCCGGCTAAAGATTGGTCATGCCCAGCTACCTGAGATCCTTGGAGGTGGAAAGGGTAGAGATCGGAACCCAAGACTTTTTTGGGTAGATTGCTTGAAAGCAACCATTGTACAGTGTGCTTGTATCATACGCCGGTGTGCCATATGCAGCTTTCAGCTTACGCCGAAGCCATGCACTGGAAGAAGTAATGGTACGCATGCCGCATGCACGAGCCCCATTGTTTTCAATGAGGCTCGAGTATACATGGTATTTCCCTTTCGTGGGTGCATCCAGAACGGATCCCTGCATAAGGAAATCCAATGACTCCCAAACTCTGGCCATCCAGGTGTTTAGGACTTCAGCTCCCAGAAGCCATCTTGGCCAATGGTATGGGATTCTGGGAGCTAAAATCCCAAACACCTGGAAGATTAAAGTTTGGGAATGGCTGATCCCTGCCTCCTTCTTTGACTCTCCTTTGTATATCCTCCCTTCTTCTTTTGCAGTACCTAGTCATGGACTATTACGCCGGTGGAGACCTGCTCACCCTCCTCAGCAAATTTGAGGACCGTCTTCCCGAAGACATGGCTTGCTTCTACCTGGCAGAAATGGTCCTGGCCATCCACTCCCTCCACCAGCTCCAATACGTCCACAGGTACCTATGGCCCGCCTATGAGAGACAGACGGCGTGGGAGGTTATCACACGTCTATTTTTGCGCAGTCTTGGAGCGGGTGAAAATGGATCTTATCGCACACCTTTTTGCCCAACTCAGCCACATCGCGTACCCGACCCGGACTCCTGGCATACTTTTCGAAGGGCGGGAAAGCATCGTAAGTTCAAAAAGTACACCAGGAGTCCGGATTGGGTATGCAATGTGTCTGAGTTGGGCAAAAAGGCATGCAATAATTTCCATGACACATTGGTTCAAGTGTTGGACTAGGACTTTGGAAGACTATGGTTGAAATCTTGGCCATGGGAAGGCACTGGGTGACCTTAGGTGGTTCACATATTCTCAGCCCCAGAAAATCCAGCAATAGCTTCTTGGCCTTAGGGTTGTTGTAAGTCGGACATGGCTTGAAGGCACGCAACAACAACTAGGTGGCCATATCGCTGTGTTGTCTCAGCAAGATTTGTTCAGTAGGGCTTGCCTTTGCCTTCCTTTGAGGCTGAGAGAATGTGACTTGCTCAAGGTGACCCCAGTGGGTTTCCGTGGCCGACCGGGGATTCGAACCCTTGTATCTGGAGCCGTAGTACAGTGCTCAAAC
>NC_056530.1:26718825-26730637 GCF_019175285.1 Sceloporus undulatus
AAGTGGAAATATATATATATATATATATATATATATATATATATATATATATATATTACAAACTAGAACAAGCCAGAACTAGTTTTGCTGGCAAACCCGTGTTTATTGTGAGCTGCCTTTCTCATTATGCAAAGCTGCAAGGCGTTGTTCCAGCCTTGACCCGTTAAGCTTTACAAAAAGACCAGTTTCCCCAGTGGCGACGCAAAATGGTTACAACTGGTTTGTCGGTCTTGGAACGGCACAGTGGTTCTCCCCTTGAAGGCCTGGCTGTGGGAACTTAACATTTACTCCTACGTTACTATTTGCATTCTGCAAACACCCCCAAGGCCTTCCGCCTTGGTTTCTTCACTCATTAACCAGAAAGAAAGAGAGAGCGAGAGAGAATCGCCTGGAGGCTTAAGGGAAGGAGCCACAAATCAGGAAAGGCTTGGTATACAATTTGCTTTTCCAAGAGGGTTTGTTAATGCAAACACAGGTTGTTGTTGTTGTTGTTATGTTTATTTATATCCCCCCTTTCCCCAAAACTGGGACTCAGGGTGGCTTACAGTATTTAAAAAGCATACATAAAGAAGGGTACATTACAATGACAGTGGGCACTTCCCTTACGCAAGGGATCCGTTCCGGACACCACCGCGCAAGCGGGAAAATGTGTATGCTCAAGCGCCATTGAAAACAATGGGGGTGCGTGCATGTGGCGTGGTGCGTGCACCATGGCAGCACACGCCATTGCTTTCCCTGCCGCGCGGCTTTAGGGTAACCTGAAAGCCACGTATGGCATGCCCGTCTATGGCGTGGGCACACTGTACATGTTAAAAGACACAAAACGTGAGTCTCCTGTATCCAAAATGCTTGGGACCAGATGCGTTTGGGATCTGAGATTTTGGAATTACTGTATTTGCATATACATAATGAGGTATCTTGGATCTGCTCCGGCGCATGTTGCGCTGGAGGATATAGAAATTCCTAGAGTGGTATTAAAAAGAAATAAAATAGTGGTTTTTTATATATGGGTTTTCCACTTTCACGGGGGTCCTGCACCCCTAACCATAGTGAACATATATGCATGCATATATAAACACACACACACACAACATTATAATATCTATTTTACTATGCCTTTGTATGGGATTCCAACTCCAATGACCGCTCCGCAAGCCCTCTGCCATCTTGGCTCATCTGAGATGCTCTCACCTTTGCAGGGACATCAAACCAGACAACATCCTCATTGATACGAACGGACACATCCGCCTGGCCGATTTCGGGTCCTGCCTACACCTGAGTCCGGACGGCACGGTGAGTCCGTTGTGTTGTGTTATGGGAACGGAGAGATGGATCTAGCCTGTGTCTGACCCATGTGGGTTTCTTTGTCGGTCCACACTGTCTTGATTCTGTTTTGACCTGCATCTTCGTTTCTTTGCAACACAGAGACATGACTTTGTAAATATATATTTTTGTTTGCATCCTGGTTGTAGAGTTTTGGATTGAAAAAGATGGAGATTCTGGTCTCTGCTGAGTTATGTAGATCACCAGGTGACCATGGGCCAGCCTTTTTCCTTTCCCTCATTTTCTATGGCTCCATCTGCACTGCAGAAATAATCCGGTTTGACCCCACTGTAACTGATATGGCTCAGTGCTATATCATGGGTCTCATTTCACCCCTCTTTCCTTTCTCCTTGCTCCCAAGGTGGTGTCTTCGGTGGCGGTGGGGACCCCGGATTATATCTCCCCGGAGATCCTGCAAGCGATGGAGGACCGGAAAGGGAAATACGGCCCCGAATGCGACTGGTGGTCCCTGGGGGTCTGCATGTACGAGCTGCTCTTTGGGGAGACCCCTTTCTACGCTGAGTCCCTGGTGGAAACGTACGGCAAGATCATGAACCACGAGGTAATATACATTCATCCCCCCTATATTTGCGGCTTTGATTATTCATGGAGTTGATTGATATGTTCTCTCTAGGAATATCTAGGACCTCCTCCGGCGCAACTCTATGGTCAACCTTAACTAAAAGTGGCACTGAAAGACCGTCCTAGAGATTCCTAGAGAGGACACTTCACTAGGCCTTTGTAGCTCCTCCAGTGTGGTTCTATGACATTATTATTATTATTATTTCCCCTTGCACTCTTCCAATCCCTTCTGTGTTTCTTCCTCCCTTCAGGACCACTTGCAGTTCCCTCCAGACATCACCGATGTCTCTGAAGACGCCAAGGACCTGATCCGGGGGCTTCTGTGCCGCCAGGAGCTCCGCTTGGGCCAGAAAGGGATCAACGACTTCAAGTGCCACCCGTTCTTTAAGGGCATCGACTGGGACAACATCCGCCAGAGCCCTCCGCCCTTCATGCCCGAAGTTGCCAGCCCGGCTGACACCTCCAACTTCGATGTCGATGATGACACGCTCAAGGAATTGGTACGTCACTCCGGGGTGCCGTCGCGCAAGGAGCCTTTTCCCCATTTGTTCCTTGGCTGCGCAACAGTGGCGGTTCATGATTCTCATAAATGGCGGTGGTTGTTCACCTGCTGGGAGTTTTAGTCCGAACTTGTGCTGAGTCCTTGTTTAGCAGACATAAGCCTCTGCACCTTGGTTATAGATAGATTTGCACCGGAGGATCCACAAATGCCTAGAGAGGCACTTCTTTAAAGTGTAGAAACCCTGCGCAGATCCAGAAGTATTTGTAGTTCGGTGAGCTATTTTGCCTTCTCTGGTGCCACAACTAAAACTACAAATCCCAGGAGTCCACAGCAGTTAAAAGCGGTGTCAAACTGCATTATTATTTTTTAAATTGTATTTATTGATATATATAAACATATATATAAAATACACAATGCATAATACATTACGTTCTATATGTTAAACATATGCACATGACTTTGCATTCATAATTTGATACCCTAAAGCCTGGAAAAGGCACTAAAACAACATTTTCTCTTCTTGTTTAGTATTACTAGTCCGTCTCCTGTTTTATCATCGCCTTTAACCCTGGTCTGTTTCTTTCAACTTAATTCGGAAGTATAGTAAATGCAGTCTCTGGAGCAATGGGAAACAAGCTTGCTTCCTCCTCTGCAAGGCATCCTTTCCAATACTGAAAGGCAGCTCTTGCTATTCAGATTCATTCCTATAGTTTTCCTTGCTCCCAACAACAAATCTGGTTTCATGTGTGATGGTCAGGAGAGAGAAAGAGCTTGCAAAGTAGCCTGTAAAATCCCTGTTTCTCTCTTTCCCATTTCCAGGAGACCCTTCCGCCTGTATCTCATGCCGCTTTCTCTGGCCACCATTTGCCATTCGTTGGATTTACGTTCACCTCTGGAAGGTAAAAAGGGAATCCATTTTACAGCGAGCAAAAACACCACGTTTTTACCTGAGAGGACACCTCTCTAGGAATCTCTAGGTCCTCCATTGCAACTCTGTGGTCAACATCTGCCAGACATTGACCATAGAGTTGCACCGGAGGAGCTACAAAGGCCTAGTAGAGTGTCCTCTCTAGGTCTTTCAGAGCAACATTTAATGTTGACCATAGAGTTGCCCCGGAGTTCCTAGATATTCCTAGAGAGAACATATTAATCAAATCTGTGAATAATCAAACCCACAAATATCAAAGCCGCAAATATGGAAGGTTTGACCGTATTTTCAGTGCGTCTCCTTTTCCTTTCCAAATCTTCGGATTTCCAAATTTACAAATTTTGAAGTCTTGGAGAGGTGACTCTATTTGCAAGTTGTGGATGGTGGGATCCATGGATACTGAGGTCCAGCCGTATAATTGATATCTACCATTGCTCATGGTCCATTAAAGTTACCTGGGGGCCCCTCCAGGTTTGTGTTGATCAATAACCATTACATACCAAATGGCAAAGGGCCCTGATTTTTCCATATCCCTTTGCCTCCGCAGCCCCCTCGCTGAGACAAACCCAGCCTCCCCTTCTGGCAACTCCAGCGCCGCGCGGCTGGAAAAAAAGATCCGCTGCCTGGAACGCGAGAAGATGGAGCTGAGCCGAAAATTGCAAGGTACGCTCCATGCAATCTAAGGAAGTAGACTTAAGTCTGCGAAAGCTTATGCCACAACATCTTTTGCACAGTTCTGACTCTATTGTTTTGTAGTACAGACAGACCCATCGTCCCCAGACTTTTGTCTTGTGTCCCTTAAAATGCTCTATCCTGCTGCTTGCACAGATTCGCTGCCGAAAGCCTCATCCAAGATTGCAGCGAAAGACATGGAGATCAAGAGCCTCCAGAACGAAATGGCGGCTTTGCGGAAACAGCTGGAAGGTACTTTGCAGAAACAGATAGCGTTAGATATAATAGGAGCTCTTTTTCCTCCTCAAGCTTTTAAAACAATTGACATGAGGAATTTAAGGAACAGGTGGATTTTTAAGGGACGGAACGTCATTCTCAGGAAAAGGCGGAACATAAACATTATTATTATTATTATTATTATTATTATTATTATTATTATTATTCTCTTTCTTTTCCACTTCTTGGCAGACAACCAGCTGGAGAGCGACAAGGTCCAAAGGCAGCAACTGGACCGAGTGGCATCCGGGCAACTGAAGGCTTTGGAAGAGCGGGTGAAGTTTTTGGAACAAGAGAAGAACGAAGCACTCCAGGTATAGTAAGCCACGATGCGTGTTTTACTTAGTGCATCTACACTGTAGGAATAATGCACTTTGAGACCACTTTAAGCGCTCTGGCTCCATCCTATGGGACCTGGGATTCGTCGCTTTGCAAGGTCTTGAGCCGTCTCTGCCTAAAAGCACTGGCGCCTCACTGAACTACAAATCTCAAGGTTCGGTAGGATGGAGCCAGGGCTGTTAAAGTGGCGTCAAACTGAGTCATTTCTACAGCGTAGATGCGCCATACGTTACAAACCTCCGTCGTCTCGATAGTTTGGGAAGTCAAAGGCTTTCACGGCCGGCATCCATAGGTTTTTTTTTTTGTTTGTTTTTTTCGGGCCATGTGGCCATGTTCTGGAAGAGTATATTCCTGACATTTCACCAGCATCTGTGGCTTTGGCCTCTTTGGAGAATGGCATTCCCACCAAAAGCTATACGTTCTGCATACATAGGGAACCATTGGGGAATACTTGCCCATAAAGGATAATGGGAAAACAATGGCCCATAGAGGATGCATTTTTTGAAGATGCCAAAGCCAGAGATGCTGTTGGCGAAACATCAGGAATAAACTCTTCCAGAACATGGCCACATAGCCCCCAAACCCCAGAAAAACCTAAGCATTTTAGTTGTCACGGCTCCATGTTGAGGAATCTGTCGTCTCATATGCCTTCGAGTCGTCTTGTCGACTTACGATGACCCCATGGATCTTGTAGGGTTTTCTTAGGCAAGGAGTCCTCAGAGGCAGATGTGCCTCTGCAATATAGCCGACAGCGCCTGGTATTCATTGGTGGCCACCCGCTGAAGTCCTATCCAGGGTTGACCCTGCTTAGCTTCCAGGATCAGGATGTGGTGTCTTTCGGATATTTAAGATCTAGTGTGTATCACCAGCGTGATCCAAGCATGAACAGCCCGGGTGCAAACTACCCGTGGCTTAGTGGTAGAGGAACACACAACAACAACGACAACAACACTGACAGTAAGGATATGTGTTTCTTTTTTGGGGGGGTGTCAGGATCTTGCCGAAGCCCAAGAGCAGCTCCGGAGTCAGGCGTGGGAGCTCCAGGAAGAGCAGTTGCGGCAAAAGGAGACCTCCGAAGAGCTGCAGAGCGCCGAGGCGAAATGCGGAGAGCTGCAGGCCCAGCTGCTGCGACATTCCCGGCAGCTGCGCGAACGACAGGAGGAGACGGAAGCGGCGGCGCGGAGGGTGGAAGGGCTGCGCAAGGAGCTGGCGCGCTCTGAGAGTGGGCGCAAAGAGGTCGGTAGCGCACGGTTGCGGGGGTTCGTCCAAGATAATCTTCCCCCTTCTCCTCCTTCACCGTTATTATTTATTATTCTTATCATTTATTGATATAGCGCCATCGATGTACGTGCCACTTTATCCAGGGATCTCTTTTCTTGCCGGATCCCAGACTGGCGGCCATTCATAGTTGTAGCTGGTGGCTTTCTGCACCGTTCTTTGAAAAGCGGAGAGAATGTCTAGTTGAAAGCATCCCTGAATTTCGCAAACTAAGGAAATTTTCTGTCCCGGTTTGCAGCTGGAGTCTCGCATCGAGGGCCTGATGAACGAAGTGTCCAAACAGCGGAAGGGGAAGGAGAGAACGGAGCAGCAGCTGCGGAGGATGAAACAGGAGCTGGAGGAGCTAAAGGTGAGCTGGATGGGGATGGATTGCATCACATAAGGACCCCAGGGGATGATAGGTTTGCCTGTTGTTAATAGTAACTTTTCTTGCGGAACAAACATAATGCTCTTGTAGAGGACCTATTCTTTTGTCTACTGGGTCAAACCCATCAGTACCCTCTGGATTTTTTGTTGTCGATCACTGCCCTTGAGTTGAATTTGACCCATGGCGACTCTGTGGATGAGACACCTCCAGGACTCCCTGTCCTCCAATGCTCCGCTCAGGTCCTGCAAACTCATACCCATCCTTCTAGCATGCGCCTTCCTCTCCTTCTGTTTCCTTCCACCTTTCCTATTGTTTTTTCAAATGAGCCATGCCTTCTCATGACGTGTCCCAAATACGACAGCCTCATCTTGGCTTCCAAGAAGATCTCTGGCTTGATCTGTTCAAGGACCCCATCTGTTTGCATCTTTGTCCATGCGCGGGATCTGCAGCACCACATCTCAAGTGAATTTTGATTTTCTTCCATGTCCCAATCTCAGCTCTGGGGTACCGTCGACATAATGGGACCGATAGGAGTGACTTCCTCACCACCCGCAAAGTGTCACTTGACGTGGCTGGCATCCCTCGCACGCCCCTAATGATGCTCCTGTCCCAGGATAGCACAGCTTTGCCAGCCTTTTGCAATGATTTTGTCGCCCCTTGCAGGCAAGGCAGAGCGCGGCCCTCTTTCGCGGCTCTGGTTCCAGGCGGTCCGTGGATGCGTCCTGTAACCCCAAGGAAGAGATTCGAGGTCTGCGGGAAGCGCTCCGGTTGAAGGAGAAGCAGCAAGAGATGCTACAGGCGGAGCTGGCTCGCCTCCGGGAAGAGCTGGGGAGAACCAGGATGGAAAGGTGAGAGGAGAGACGGGGAACCTTTCCCCAAGCATCCAGATATCATACTTTCCAACCATCCCGGTTTAGCAGGGACTGTCCCTCATTAATCCTATACCATCCCATTATTTCAGCTGCATTTGATATGTCCCAGTTTCTCTCTCCTCCTTCCTTTGGCCCCAGCTTATGTTACTTGCTGCAAATTGAGTTCGCAGCGCAAAAGGAGTTTGCATTCAATTAATTTGGCCTTTCTCCCAAGTTGGAATCCAAGGCGTACAACATTTATACATATATATATATATGTATATGATAAAATAAGCAGCCCTGTTTTTTAAAAAAAGCCACTAATTGAACCAATTTCGGAGGACTGCTTGTTAAAAGAGCCGTGACCCAGGGTTTCAGGTTCTCCTTTGCTCCAAGGAGGAACTGGAGATGCATTTTATCTCATCTATATTGGAATTGGAGACGCATGTCATCGAATCCTCATCTTTGGTCTTTTCTGCCCAGACGGGAAAACCTCGACCTGAAAGAAAAGGACAAAGAGGGAACCCATTTGCCATTCCTGGAGAACCGCAGAGCCCCGAACTTCGGCGATGAGGTACATGAAGTTATTTGGTGGGACTGGAAATCCCAGTATTCCCAGTTGGCAAGGGCTACTGAAATTGTTGTCTTTAAAAAAAGCAACTTTCTTGACCTCTAGATGCCTTGACCCTCTTTGCATCCTTTACCCACCGCAGGTGGACGCGCTCGCCGTGGATGACTCACGCCTCGATCCATCTCTGAGCGCCACGGAGACCAGTAAAGCAGCCTTCGCCAACTGGGAGATGCAGATTGCCGACATTTTGCGCTGGTGAGTAACCAGTTGCGTACCTTGAGCACTTTCCCTGGGAGTTTATTGTACAAAGGCTATCGGGAGTTTATCCGGCGGATGCATAGTTGCGCAGAACGGTTTCGTGTGGTGTCGTACAAATCCCGTGCCGTTAAAGCGGTCGCAACGAAGCGTTGACGTGCCTCTTTTTTGCTTTCGGGATTTCGGAGACAATGCATTCACGATACCGCTTTTGCATGCAATAATCGTTCGCAATTACGTATCCTTTTGCGCTTGCCTGACCTTTTTATTTCTGTCGCAGGGTGAGCGACGAGAAAGAATCCAGGGGTTACCTGCAAGCTATGGCCAACCGCATGATGGAGGAGGTGGAAACGCTCAAACAGACGGGCGCGCAGAGTCCGGGACCAAAAACTCCGGTACGCCAACTTGCGCGGGTCCTAAGATGCCGGGAAAAGATGTGAATTTTGTCCTCCTTCCGCCTTTCTTTTTCTGCATTCCTTCCATTTACGAAAGATGTCAGCGATGGAACTGCGCCACTCACTACTGCGCATCCCATTTCCCCGTGCCACTCGCTACTTCTTGGCATTAAATCCACTTAAATCAATTAAATTCATATATATCCCAGGGTTCTGTAGCGACAGCACTCAAAGTAAGGTTAAACTGCATTGTGATCTAGAACCCTGGGTTCTAGAGACCCGTGACTTACTTTCCGTTTGTCGTCCCGCCGCAGGACACTCTCTGGAAAGCCCGGCGTTTGCAAAAATTGGAGGCTTCGGCTAAGTTGGAGCTGCAGTCGGCGCTGGAGGCCGAGATCCGAGCCAAGCAAGACGTCCAGGAGCAGCTCGATAAGCTGAAAGTGGCGCATCTGGCGATCGAACGGTGAGCAAATGCGGCAAAAGTGTGACGTTGGAGGCATCGGGGGTATTTGCAGGTGTGCGCTGGGAGAATCGGCCGCCACTGCCAGGGCTGACCCGAGACAAGTAATAATGACAATAACAATTAACAATAACAATAACAATAATAATATATGTTTACCCTGCCATTGCATCTGGATCTAAGTGGCTTACAACCACGGTAGTGCATTCAATGCAATGCAAAATAAACCTCTGCAACCCCTCCCTCCCTCTCCTGCCATTGCCATTTCCATAAGTTGGACTTGAAGGCACCTAACAACAAGTAGGGTTTAATAACTATAAAAGAATGAATGGGGAGTAAACCTGTAGGTTTGTATTTGAATGGCTCAGGAAAAACCTTGTCTCCGTCTCGCGTTGTCACAGATTTCCAAGCACATCTGATGGGCAATGTCTAAAATAATATCTCTCTCCTCCTCGCCATTTCCGACCCTATATCTCTGTCCCAAAGCCAGTTGCAGGAGGCAGAGAAGGAGAACCGGACTTTGCGCCTGGAGCTGGAAAAGACCAAAGGGGAGCTGAAAGCCCAGTCGCTGGAAGGTGAGATCCCGTTCTTTGGAGAAGACTACACATCCCAAAGACTGTGATCCCAAGAGTCGGTAAATGCAAAGGTTCAGTCTCCCAGTTTCTCAGGTTTGCAAGGCGTGCCTTTAGCGGAATGGGTTTTTCCCGTCCGTCAAAAGGGACGCTTCGGTGTCCATCTTCCCCCGGGAAGAGAATGGAAATCCTATGACAGCATAAGTAATGATATGGAGAAAGCCACTACTGTCCTGATCCGTTTTGTGCATGGTCAAATCCATAGGAGTAGGAAATTGAAACGACTGCCATTACTATTAATGTAAGGCTATGAAGACTGGGGTGGAGTTGCAGCATAGCTGCCTTGTGGATGCAAAGTAATGTCTTGGCACCAACAGATTGGCGCAAAGGCTAAGATAAAAGGTGCGTTTTGTCTCCACTTTTTCCTGATAGGCACCAAGAACCAAGGACCTCTGATCCCTTTCCTTTCCTTCCGGAGCTCAAGCGTAAGTTTTCCTTCGCCGTCCCGAAATATTTAATGTAGGCATTTATATATTTTAATGTGGACATTTATATATTTTAATGTAGATGTTTATATAGCAGAAACATATGAACATATAAAGGGAGGAACAAGACATTGCTTCAAAAAATAGATATATTTTTGGTGGCATTCTTTGAAGGACTATACATTACGGCTCGTTCCTACCCTTCCTCCTGGAAGGTGGCATTTGGCGGTGCATGGATTGCGAGCATGGATTGCCAAAGTGGTATCGTGTGGGAAAGTGTGATAATAATAATAGTACTGTAATAATAATAGTAATAATAATTTATATCCCGTCTCTCCCTATGGATCGAGGCAGGCCACAATACATTTAAATAAAACACCGGTGGGCTGGAGGCACCCAGTTTTCTTCCAAACCGCGCGGTGTCCCTCTGGACCAAAAAGAACCCGGAAAATCCGAGTTCTTCTTGGCGCACGCAGACTCCGTCATCAGTGTGCCATTGGCACACTGTGACGCATCCATGACAGAAGCACAGCGCCCAGAGGTGCGGACGTGGTGCCACACTTGCGTCATGCATGTGCACCCTGTATGGACACCATCCATACATGCTAGGCTTCCAGAGCATGTGGAAGCTGCGCACTCTGGAACCCGAGAGTCGGCCTCAAGCCACCACAAACTGGTGGTCTGTACTGGGCCAAAATGTGCCAAACTGGTATGCTTCCTTTCCTAAACTAGTGTGATTGTGACACCACAGTGGACCGGTGTGATAAAGTCTCTCCTTGTCACAAACAGTTTCTGTTTTGCTCTGTTTTGTCAGAAGGACGCCATTGCTTTTGGGGGTTCCTCAGACCCCCCAGATGTCCGAAAACCCACGGAGGAGGTTCAACTCCATGGCGAAGGGAGGAGAAGCCTGCGCTCCAATGTAAGTATTGGTTCTCACCCTCCTAAAATCCATTTGCCATCAATGGGGGGAAAATTCTCCAATACCCACTTCTTTGCTTTCGCTCATTCCCAACGCCTCCAAAGATTTGGCTTGGTTTAATTGAAATATTGCTGCATGCAATTCAAAGCAGCTTGGCACTGCCATGGTTGGAGATCTGTAAATGCACCATTAGCTTATGCATTGTAAGCGGTATAGAAATGTACTTTTTATTGCTATCATTGCAACTCATCCTATGCTTCTTTGTTTTGCATTTTTCACTGAAGGCCTCCGCATCTCCATCCCAGGTAGGAGCAACCGCCACGGAAAACTCACCTGGATCTTTTAAGGTAATGGCATTTCTTCAGCTTAAAGATAAGCCTTGTCTCTCCCAATCGGTTTGCATTCTGCCACCCAACATTGCCGCTGGCTTTCAATACGATTTGGGCACCATTTCTAGTGCTGGCATGCAAAGCCGCAAATAGTTTGGCCCCACCATTTTCCCAATATGAACTTGCAGACTCTTTACAATCTTCCACTTTGGAGGCTGTGGTCCACAGGTCCAAAACACACTGCTTTAGCTGCCCTGGCTGAGGGCTGGGGGATCCTGGGAATTGTAGTTTATTGTGGCACCAGAGCTCTCCAACAGAGAAGGCTCAACGTCTCACAAAACTAGCTCCCAGGATTCCCAGCGTGGTCTCAAACTGGATTATTTCTGCAGTGTGTTTTGGACCATAGTCTATAAGGAGACAGAAAGAGAAAAGTTTTCTAAAGGAGGGAATGCATACTTGAATAAAATAGTGGAATAATTCAAAGGTATAGTCTGCAAAAGACTCAATGAAAGAAAGAAGTTGGCAACGTGAGCTTTCCTCAATTTAAGTCTACTTCCTCAGATCCATTTAGATGCAATAATAATAATAATGATAATAATATTATTGTGTAGAGAGATCTTGTAGCACCTTTGAGACTCAATGAAAGAAAGATTTTGGCAGCATGAGCTTTGCTAGACTTCAGTCTACTTTCTCAGATTCTTTTGGATA
>NC_056530.1:26730647-26751330 GCF_019175285.1 Sceloporus undulatus
TAATAATAATAATAATAATAATAATAATAATAATAATAATAATAATAATAATAGAAGAAGAAGAAGATGATGATGATGATGATGATGATGATGATGATGATGACGACGACGAAGTAGAGGGATCTTGTAGCACCTTTGAGACTCACCGAAAGAAAGATGTTGGCAGCATGAGCTTTCGTAGACTTAAGCCCGCTCGCATTAGGCGCATGTCCAGATGCATCCAAGGAAATAGCTTTAAGTCCAGGAAAGCTCATGCCGCCAACTTCTTTCTTCCATTGAGTCTCAGAGGTGCTCCAAGATGTCTTTACGTACTAAATAAAATAGATGCGTATTTTAATATGACCCCAATTTCCTGTTTTTTCCTTCTTTTCTCCAGCCCAAATTGCACGCCTTCAAAACGCACAGCTTCTCCACCCCAACCAAGTGCATGCGCTGCACGTCGCTCCTGGTGGGCTTGGTCCGGCAGGGTTTGGTTTGCGAGGGTAAGTGGCGTCTTTCTCGGTGGTGGGCAATGGCACGGCTCCTCTGAACCAACCTTGCCAAGAAAACCCCTTAGGCTCTCCATAAGTTGGAAAGCACATAACAGCCCGCTCTCTGCAGATGCTCAGAGGACATACTCACATACTCTTTGTTTTTCCAGCCTGCAACTTTGTCTGCCATGTCTCCTGCGCCGGAGGAGCCTCCATCTGCCCCATGCCCCCCGAACAGCTCCAGAAAACCTTGGGGGTCAACCCTGCCAACGGGACGGGCACCGCCTTCGAAGGATTCCTCTCGGTGAGATATATATATGTCCTCTTTTGCTCTTCCTCCACACTTTTGGATACTTCAGGCTGCAATATGGAGAGCATCCTTAACTCCACGATGGAGCACTTTGTTTGCACAGACAAGGGTCCCAGGTTCAAATCCCTAACATAGAGCTAAGAAAGTCCCCAAACCTTGGGAATCTTTGGAAAACATATCCAGGGGTAGCTGTGTTGGCCATATAGGAAACAAAGCCCATAAGAGATATCTTTATTGAGCCCACCCAAATGCGCATTATACATGTTGCAAGCTTTCAAAGCTCCATTGGCTTCTTCATCAGGCAATGGCCAGTGGAGCATGTCTTTGGCGCAGCTTCCAGACTCTTAGGATGCATGCATCATTTAAACAGCATACCTTCAAAGTGGACCGAAGCAGCTTTATTTTGGCCTGTCTGTATTGGAGCTAAGAAATCTCATTGCTGCCGCAGGTGCCCAAACCGTCCGGGGTGAAGAAAGGCTGGCAAAAAGCATTTGTGGTTGTTAGCGACTTCAAGATTTTCCTGTTTGATGTGCCGGAAGGGAAGACATCGCAGTGCGACGTGGCGGCCATGCATGTCACAGACATGAGGTACGTAGGTGCTGCGCATGAAGGACCATGAAAAACTGGATTTTGCACCAAAATGTTTTCCCCCAGAACTGTGTGTTAAAGATTGCTCTCCAGATAATGAACTGGATTTGGGACAGATAGTATATTGGTATAGTATTTTAGCATTTTAATATTTAAGCATTTTATAGTGTTGTGTTTTATGGTGCATTTTTGGTTATATATGTTCAATGTTCCACCCTTTGGTGGAAAAGGTATGATAAACAAACATAATAATGTAAAGTTGAAGGCTTTCATAGCTGGCATCCATACTTTTTGGGTAGGTTTTTTGGGGCTCGGTGGCCATGTTCTGGAAGAGATTATTCCTGATGTTTTGCCAGCATCTGTGGCTGGCATCTTCAGAGGTCTTTTACGAGCGGCAGAGACCTTTGCTCTCTGACGGTTCGATGGATGCAAACTTTGCAAAATCATCAAAAAGTGACCTTCAGGCTATGCGCATAAGGTGCATTGTTGCTGTTATTCTGTGCCTTTAAGCCGACTTAGGGCAACTCAAAGGCGAACCTATCCTGCAGTTATCTTGGAAAGATTTGTTCAGAGGGGGTTTGCCATTGCTTTACTCTGAGGCTGAGAGAGTGTGACTTCTTGCCCAAGGTGTATCCAAAACATAAATGAATGTTATGTTTAGATGTGGGCCCCATCTCCAAGGTATCTCATTAAGTCTATGTCTTCCAGAGACTCAGTCCATAATAATCCCACTTGATCCAGAAAAGCTTAGTTTCTCCTCCTTTTCTCCATTCCTCCCATCGCCGCAGGGATGACCAGTTCTCCGTGGGTCCGGTCCTGGCTTCAGACGTCATACATGCCAACAGCAAAGACGTGCCCTGTATATTTCGGGTAAGAGGGAAGTGGAAGAAGGAAAGGCTGGATTTAGAGGCAAATGGGGAAGATATATGCAAGGGATGGTGATGATATTAGTCCCGCTACCTTCGCATGAATGGTTGGTGGGAACATGTTGCCCTTCTCTGAAACTGTTCCAAATTGTCTATATCCTTCTTAAAATGAGGTGCCCAGAACTGAACACAGGACTCCATTAGTGCAAAACATAGTGGGATTATTTCTTCCATTGACTTGCAAACTGATAATCATCATCGTCATCCACCACAATTTGTTGTTGTTGCGTGCCGTCAAGAAGTTTCCAACTTGTGGTGACCCCAAAGCATCATGGGGTATTCTTGATGATATTTGTTTGGAAGGGGTTTGCGTTTACCTTCTTTTGGGGCTGAGAGTGTGTGACTTGCATGATGAGGTCACCCAATGGGTTTCCATAGCCAAGTGGTATTTGAACCCTGGTCTCCAGACTCATAGTCCAGTGTTCAAACCACTCCTTACCATCACATAGTCGATAATAATAATTCCCAAAAGATGTCATGGTCTCATGGTTTGAGTGTTGGACTATGACTCTGGAGACGAGAGTTCAATTCCCCGCTCTGCCATAAAACCCACCTTGGGTAAGTCACTCTCTCTCAGCCTCAGGGAACGGTAATGGCAAACCCCTTCTGAACATATCTTGCCAGGAAAACCCCAGGATAGGTCCGCCTTAGGGTCACCCTGAGTCAGAAATGACTTGGAAAGCACACGACGGATGACAATAATTCCCAAATTTGGGTTTGGACTGCAGCTCCCTTTGCACCTGGCCATTGTCCATGCTAGTCAAGGTTGTATGGAAGTGGTAGGCCAGTAGTTTCCGGTACCCCAGGTTGGGAAAGCAGGTGATGATGGCGACCCGGCTTCTCTCCAACTCCTGATACTTCTCTCCTTTCTCCGCAGGTGACGGCCACCCAACTGGGCTCTCCACCCACCACCAGTTCCATGCTCTTCTTGGCCGACAGCGAAGCCGAGATGCGGAAATGGGTGCAAGTGTTGACCGAGCTGCACCACATCCTCCAGGAGAATCGACACCACGACCGCGCCGTCTACGTACTTAAGGAGGCGTACGACAACGGGCTCCCTTTCGTCCCTCATGCGCTTTCGGCTGCCATCATAGGTATGGGAGCCCTTCTCTCCGTCACACCACCTTCTCAGGTTCCTTTGCTGGGAACAAAAGAAGATGCAGCCTTCTCAGTGGCTGCTCCCAGACTTTGTAACTCCGTCCCTAGGGAGGCTCAGATGGCTCCCTCCTTGCTCCGAACCTTTATTTTTTGAAAAGAGATACCTGGCAACCCCATTAGAGACCATCAATTAAGAGGCATCCCTTATAAAAAGGGATACACCTGGTAACCATTCTCTTATCTCAACAACCTTCTACTCCACTTGACCCACAAAATGTGTAGGTAAGATGCAGAGTCCCCAAATCTCCGTCAGGGTTGCGCATGTTTCTAAGGGTGGTCCTATCTCCTTTTCCAGACCGGGAGAGGATCGCTCTGGGTACGGAAGATGGCCTCTTCTTGATTCATCTTCGGACAAACGGTAAAGACTTTTGGGGTGTACTCTTTGTGAAGGATACACAAACTGGGGAGCACCCGATATAATCAACAGGAAAATGGAGACGGATCTCAAAGTAATAATAATAATAATAATAATAATAATAATAATAATAATAATAATAATGGGAAACCAATCCGGGCGGTTGACAACAGTAAAATATAAAATATAACAATTAAAAACACTTTATCCCTCCCCCCCTTAAGACAGTATTAAACAGTATGACATATTAAAAACACAATATCAAAGCATAAAAACAACAATTAAAAACTAAAAACCCTGATATCCCTCTGTTGATCCTCAACCATCACTAAGATGGGGCCACGGGAGGAATGAGGGAATCAGGGAACCTGGGAACCTGGGCCGGGATGGTTAATCTGGAAAGGCCTGCCGGAAGAGATCCGTCTTGACCGCTTTTTTAAACCTGTCTAATGATGTTATCCTGTGGCTGAATGATTTATTGATAAAAAGCACAACATATTTTGGCCATACAATCATGGGAGGTTTTATTAGTGAACTGTTCATCTATTCAACACCTTGGAAGGTGCATCTATACTGTGGAAATGATGCAGTTCGACATCACCTGAACAGCCATGGCTCCATCCTGGGATTTGTAGTTTGGTGAGGCACCAGCACCTTTGGGCAGAGAAGAAGAATGTCCTTGCAAAACTACAAATCTCATAGGATGGCACTAGAGCACTTACAAGAGGTGTCCATTTGTATTATTTCTATAGTGTAGATTCACTCTGAGATCCTTGGGGGCCATGCAATTATTGGTAATTGGTGATCGATCACCTCTTGGTGATCAATCACTTCTTTCTTGTTCAGGGGTCTCACCCCCTTTTTTCTCCTCTTCTGCCCCAGATGTGCTGCAGGTGGGGGACTGTCGGCGGGTGCAACTCCTCCTGGTCTCCCCACAAGCCCAGCTCCTCTCGGTGCTCTGCGGCAAGAACCACGGCGTCCGCATCTTCTCCTGGTCTGAGCTGGAGACCCCCGAGGCCCCGGGGACCAAACTGATGGAGGTGAAGGGCTGCCAGGCCGTGGCCGTGGGGCTGATCTGCCGCAACACCACCCCGGTCCTTTGCGTGGCTTGCAAGCGCCAAGTCCTCTGCTTCCAGCTGACGGCGACGCGTCCTCCCCACCGCCGCATCAAGGAGATCCAAGCCCAGGGCTACGTCCAGTGCTTGGATGTTCTGGGCGACCGCCTTTGCGTGGGCTTCCCCTCCGGCTTCTCTCTCTACCCGCTGCTCAACGAGGGACCCCCGGTCCACTTGCCCCACGCCGAGGACCCCCGCGCCACGGCCGTGGCCCACATGGAAGCCCTGAAGGCTGTGGAGGTCAGCCTGAGCGAGCTGATCCTCTGCTTCAGCGGCTTCGGCCTCTACGTGGACAGCCAGGGCCGCCGCAGCCGTCCGCAGGAGCTGATGTGGCCAGCGCACCCCCTCAGCTGCTGTGAGTAACATTTGGGGGACACCGCCATTTTGTGTCTTCATTTCTGGCCACAACTGAGTTGCTTGCATGCTGGTTAGGGAGTGATGGGTGTTGCAACTGAACACATGCAAACAGTAGGTCCCAATTGGGGAACATTTGGGGAAGTTCGACAAAACCACAAATGGGTTGCAATCCTGGAAGGTCGCAGCGGTTTTCATTTGCCGAACCCTTTCGGGAAGGACGAGACTCTGTCCACTTTTCTCCTGGTCGAGTTAGTAAGAGCAGGTTATAATGATGTAAACTATTGCTTACTTAACTATAAGTCAACCTCATGTATAAGTCAAAGGCAGGTTTGGGGCCAAAATTATGGATTTTGATATGGCCCATGGATAAGTCGAGGGCAAAACTTAAGAGGCATGTAACAAAGGATCTAAAGGACGAAGCAAAGGAAAACAATGCCAAATAGCTTACAAAATCCCAGGAGACATAATAGAGGAGGGTCAGTGCTTTCAGGACAGATGACTCTCTTGCCTTTTGCCAGAGGATGGTTCAAAAGCATATACAGTATAATTTATTGCTTTTACTACTCCAATAGCTTAACCATGACATTATAGAAAGGAAGAAGGTAGGAATGAATTGTAGAAATGCGAGGAAAATACAAACGAGCACAAACTATTTTTGCACTCGGGGCTCAGTTTGCAGCCATTGAAGAAAGCTGAAAGCGGGAGGAGGAGAAAGAAACAGGGGAGTTTTAAAAGCAGTCAGAAAAGTGGGACAAAAGAGGATTAATCGGGATTGTCCCTGATTGTCAATGCAAAAAAACAATGTTTGGGGGCATTTTACAAACACTGTTTACCTATAGAGGATGTTGGGTGTTGATTTTGTGGTCATAAAAAGAGACCTACGGGGTACACTTTCCGCACCGACTGGTCGCATGGAAAGCCTATGCGGATGACCGGAATGCACTCCAGAAACCGCATTGGTCTCATTGCACATCATTCAAGTTTGCATCACATGGATGTTCTTTGTCTTTTAATCCCAGGTTACAACGCTCCCTACTTATCCGTATTCAGTGAGAACGCAGTGGATGTCTTTGACGTCCGGAAAGCTGAATGGATTCAGAGCATCTCATTGAAAAAGGTATGTGCAGGTGGCATATTGGGTGAAGGGGTGCGCTTATGCATGTTTAAAAACTGGAATTCAGTATGGTGCTTACACCTATGTCAGTGGATTTATATCTGCGGGAAAGAGAACTGACCAATTCTATGGCGTCTTTATCAGCAAGGACCTGCCATGATGTTACTTACCTTGGGGAGCGTGTAAATTGACCGATGCGCAATGAGACCTTAAAGCACTAACGTTAATATAAATTCATCCTTAGTCATGCTCCAAATGGAAGGCGTTTCGAAATTCTTCCCGGACAGAAGGTTGAAATGGAGAACGTTCTAGAAAATAAATATACTTTTAATATAAATACTCTAAATAATTAGAAGAAATAAAAATAGAAAAGGAACCATGATTTAGGGCAATGCAGCAGCTCCGTCGAATTGTCTGGTTGGGGAGCGATGGGCATTGCAATCCAGCGCATGTAGAGAGCAGGTGCCAGTTTTGGAGAGGTTTGGGGAAAGGTAAACTAAACCAGGAATTGGCGGCAAGCTGGGACTTCTTACAGCAGTTTTCTAGACTTGCTGGGAGCTGTAGTTCAACAGCATCAGATGAGAATACATCTTGATGCTTTGTTTTCCGACAGGTGCGAGCGCTGAATCCCGAGGGCTCCCTTTGCACTTTTGGCAGCGAAAAGGTCCGTCTAACCTACCTGAGAAATAAGGCGGCAGGTAAGGAATGCACTTCCTTCTCAGATCTGCCCTTATAATGTTTGTGCATTGCTGCTTTTGCAAAGCTCAGCCATGGCTAAGCCCAAGGAAATTTGGGAATGAGAGTTGTGCCACTCTCTAGATGGCAATGGAAGAGGGTTTTTTGGATTCAGGTGTGGGTCTCCTTCTTTTCACCATTGCTCCCTCTCTCTAACCTTCATGCCAGCTCAAAGGTAAAGGTGGGCAGGGGAAGTGGCATCGCCAACTACGTCTTCCCCAGTCTCTTGCCCAGCTTTTTGCCTTCCCTTTTCAGGCCTTTAAGGGTGAGAACCCAAAGGGCAAGGGAAGCAGGTCCAAAGGGATTTGGGCACGGGCCAGCAATGCCAACACATGCTGTCAGTCCAAAACGGTGCACCAAAACATTAGCATACTTGGGAAGGAAGACTGGACCTTTCTTTGGAGTGCTGAGTGACCGGGGTCAATTCTGCCCTCATCTCCAGACCAGGATGAGTTTGAAATCCCTCAGATGACAGATAACAGCCGGCGGCACCTCATGAGGACTAGGCACAAGCGGCGCTTTTCCTTCCGCATCACCGAGGAGGAGCGGCAACTCCAGAGGCGGTGAGTCGGACCATAGGAGCATCTCCGCTGTGGAGCCAGAGGCCATGGAGACATTGAAGATTTTCATACCGTGGGAGTAATCGCTGGTTAAACGCTGGTAAGACATTTAGGAAGCACGCATGTCTGAAAGCCTAACACACTTCCTAAATGTTCTCCAGCGTCCGTGAATCGTTCGGGGAGCAGCCATTTCCTATGAATGGAAACTCTGCATTAATGGGAAATGGCTGCTCCATGAACAATTCAGAAACGCTGGAGGCGAGGGGGCGTTTAGGAAGCGTGCCAGGCTTTCAGACACACGCGTTTCCTAAACGTTTTGCTGGCATTTTACCAGCGCTTACCCCACGGTAAATGCTGGTGTGGAAATCTTCATTTTCATGTTACATAACATAGAGAATTTTGGCTAATATTTTAAAAACCAAAGATAGGTTTTCCTACCCTCCAAGCGGCTTTAAACACAGATCCTCTCCTCCCCTGAACGCAAGTGGTTATGTGTGACTTATGTACACATTTTGTACACATTTTGTTATTTCTCTGGACCTATGGAGGATGCTGAGGGTGGGAAGCTCTACCCCCAGACCCATAAAAGCCACCCATTTTACCTTATGTATTAGCCCCCTATATATTGCAAGGATGGGCAATTTTAATGGGGTTTGGGTTACACCACGAACCAAAACAGGGAGTGTCTGGACATGCATTTCTGGCTTGGTTTTCTGCTCCAGGACCTTTTGGGGGGCCAGACCCAACAACCAAAAATAGACCCCCAAAAACAGAAGCTGAAACAGCCAAGGAATCTACTTGTGCTTTGCAAAAATGTATAATTTTTTTAATGGTGAAACAGTAAAACAACAGGACTATTTTGACTTGTATTGGAAAGGTGAGAATTGCCACTCTGGGAAGTTTTGAGACATAGCCGTTCAACTTTTTTTATGTGCAGAAAAATAGCTTTTGGGGGGAATGGGGTGTCGGGACCTCGAGTGGCAAACTGGGAGGGCTTGGGTTTGTGCCCATCATCCCTGACCTCCTGGTTTCCCATTGCTTCCCAGGGAGATGATGCGGGACCCCAGCCTCCGTTCCAAGCTCATCTCGGCCCCCAGCAACTTCAACCATCTGGTCCATGTGGGGCCCAGCCAGAGGCATCATAAACTGCAAGACCTCCATGCAGTGAGTTGCGGCACCCGCCTGAAATTTGCACTGCCTGTTATTCCATATCTCTGCAATCTTTGTAGGCACTGTTTGGACTGTGCCATGATCTTCCAAAACATAAAGCCCATCCTTCAGCTTGGCATCCTCTAAACTCCTTCATAAGTGTACAAAAGTGTTGGATTTGCCTGCTTTGGAGGTCTTTAAACAGAGCAACAATTACTACTACTACTACTACTACTGTTTCTTTGTCCTACAACTTCTAAACCTGACCTTTGTTTACAGGCTCAGGAAGAGAAGGAACAGGAGGCCCAAGTGCGAATGCGTTGCAGCAGCCTCTCGGAAACCCGGCGCCGTCCTTCGTCTTCGGGGAGCAATAACACGGCTGCGGGAAGCGGTTCTTCCTTTTCATCGTCCTCCTCCTGTAAGAAATCCCTTTGCCTCCTCGTTCAGGGTGTTTGGAGTATGGCTCTGTCCTTAATCCAGGGCCACTAAAGGGCTTGCAAATCCGTGGGAGGTGGGTCCCCCAATTTGGGACTCTAAATGGGGTGAAGCCAAAGCAAAGTAGCAGGGGACCCCATTGACGTCACTACGGTTGGGGTCACCCAATGCAGTAACTCCTATTTCACAACATGCAGAATCCACTGACCTCTCATGTCACATGGGTTGCGATTCGCATCTGTTCCATGTTTGTAACTGATGAAGGGAAGGACAGTGGGTTTTAATATCTATCTATCTATCTACTTGTCTTGCAAGTAGTTACAAAAGCAAACAATTGCATATTCTATCAATCACATATTCACATATTCTATTAACCGGATATTCTACCAATCACATATTCTATCGATGAGACCCTCCAGGCCCCCTGTGTGGCTCCTGAGCCACAGTTTCCCCATCATTGTTGGGGAGGCATAGATATTGATTCCCCAACCTTCTTGGCTCAAACTAACATCCACTTTCTGACCACTTTTCCTTGCAGTAAAGCACAAATCAGGCAGCTCAATGTCGGACGACTCCTTCACTTCTCCGCAGGGGCTTTTTCCAGGCATCGGTGCGCCGGCAGAGGTAAGTGGAGCTTCGAAAACGTGCAACGAATATAATATATATACCTCCTTCCCCTAAGAAAGGGACGCTCTTGGAGATACCAGTGCGCCCACTTCTTCTCCTTTTCTTGCAACAGGTCTCCGATCCAAACTGTTCTCCATGCGCAGGAAGCACCAGCTCCACATGATGCGATGGGTCAGACGATGTCGGTGCGGGTCTACGCCGCTGGCAAGCCAATCTGTGAAGCCATGCACACTTCTTCAGGGCCACCTCTGCCCATCGACAAAGGAGGAGGCAATAGCTGGCATGAAGCGAGAAGGAAGGACCCCTTGCATTTGGACCTTTAGGGCAGCTATGGAGAAGGGCTGGACCCACCTTCGGGGCGCTGTGCCAACCTCCGTACCTGTCCACGCCGAGGAGGAGTCCGACCTCTCGCATCTCAGGGAAAGCAGAAACCCGCCTTGATCCTTCTGCTCTTGCACCCATCGCTACCCATCACTTTCCCCGGATCGTCGCAACAACTGTCTCAGGGCCCTGTTTTTTGGCTGAAACACTTTTTAGGAACCTTCAGGTTTACTTCTATTATTATTATAATTATTTTTCTAAAGCTAAGCTAACGTCAATAATATTTTTAAAGGGAGGGGACGCTGGCGGGGAACGGGACAGGATTCCTTGAGCGCCAGCCTCCGGAAATGGGCACAATGGATTCATACGAGAAGGAAAGACAAATCCCATTTCTAAGCATTAGGAAGGACTTCTTTGCTGTTTGAATAATGGACCGCCTCAGAGGGTTGTGGCATCTCCTTCTTTGGAGGTCTTTAAACAGATATAATATAATGCCATCTAATGCTCACCGATGGCCCCATCCTTTATGAATTTTGCAGCTACATCTTGTGGCAGCGAGTCCCACAGTGTAAAGAAAGACTTCCTTTTTGTCCCTACTATGGGTTCTAGTATTACAAGGGACACACGTCTCAAAAATGGGCATAGCTGGCCAGCTGAAAGCTAGCAATGATGCCATCCTCGCAACCAGAAAATAACCAAAAAACCATTAAAGGGTCTCAAAGTTGGCACACTTGGCTTCTTTTCTTTACAGAGGGAATCATGGCACAGAGGCGAGGGGTGGGGAATGCAAAGTTGACTTGGCAGTTGCAAAACTTGTTTCAAACTCTTGTCTTGGAGCAAGGCTTCCACATATGGCCTGCCATGAGTTGGACTGCAATTCCCAGCAGCCTGGCAAAGGGCTGCAGCTTGGCAACTGGGAGTTGCAGCTTGACAACTGAAGGGCTCTTTGCACCAACTTAAGGGAATGCCCCAGTGCCACCCAAGAGATATATATACACACTGTACTTACATATATAGGTATACATGTGCATCCCTTTCATTAAAGATTTAATTTATTCGTTCGCTTCCGCATAAACCGATAAAACAGGCAACAAAAGGACATAGATATACACCTTACCGGAAACTTGCAACTGTACAGTGATGACTATCCTAAGGGCAGAGAGAGAGAAGCTGCCCTCTTTTTCCTCCTCTGGATTCAAGTCCTGTCCATCGCAATGGGGAGGAATTCGCCGCTGAGCCCAAAGCGGTTTTTTGGCAAGACCCAGTCCAAGCCATGGAAAAAAAACGTGGATCCGTTCACGACGCCAAGAGCACCCCAAACGGGCAAACTACAGAGCCGTTTTCTTTTCCTCACCCTAAAGAAACAAAGCTCCAAACCCTACCTGGGGATATAGGTAAAGATACCTCTGAGGGAGCGTTTTCGGCACTGTTTGTAAAAACAGGGTCTCAGTCCAGCTTTCTGGCCCCCAGTTTCAAAGGCCCCTTGGCCGCTTTCCTCTCAGCTCGCCGGGCCTCCATCTCTTGCCGCCTCTCCTCCCGTTTCTTCCGCGCCAGTTCAGCTTTGCTGGGACCTTTGCGGGCACAAAAGGGATAAAAGAAAGAGACCCGGTCAAAGGCTGGCATGAGACTTTGCCCTCCGACTGGCGCAAGACAGAGAAGGAAAGAGCGAGATGCTCACCTTGGTCAGAATCCAGAGCTTCCCAGTTTTCTTCCAAGCCCCAGTCTCCTAATGCGTCCGTGTTTTTCTGGGGGGAAAAGATAGGAATAAGAAAGATGAGACGTCTCTGGAGCATAGCTTTAGCCCCTAGAAAACAGAAAATCCTGCTTTTCTCACACCTCCGTTCATCCCTTATTCCTATATTGCATTGCAGTCAAGCAAACCATCATGGCATAGCATAGAAGATGATGTTCAGGGGTTGCTGCATTGGCCATGTGTGTGGCCATGTTTGACCAGTTGATCGTAATAAATCTATGGGGAGGATATAATTTGCAAAGGCCCAAAATATATGCACATTTTCGGTTGGCCAGTAAAGGTATCACCGGTGGATTTTTGTCAGCATAGATTACAATGCTGTTCTTTACCAAAGCGGATTAAGTTTTCAAATAAATCCTGCCAGGTAATAATAATAATAATAATAATAATAATAATAATAATAATAATAATAATTTTTATTTATATCCTGCCACTCCCAAAAGGATCCAAGTGTTAGGTTTCTCCATCTGAAACAAAAGGGTGCACCTATGCGCTGAGAAAGTGGCCACCACACCGAGTGCAACAGCAGCTTGCTGTACAAAAACCTAAGACTTCAAAGAGCAGATCTCACATTTGTAGCCTTCTTTAATTGAAAACATATCTATCAGAAAGTCTGGCTACAGTTCCTGGAGACCAGGGTTTGAATCTCTGCTCCGCCATAGAAACTTATTAGGTGACTGTGGGCAAGGCGCACTTTCTCAGCCTCAAAGGAAAACCAGGGCAAACCTAAAGAAATCTTGCCAAGATAGGTCCGCCGCAAGTTGGAAATGACTTGGAGGCACCCAACAACAACATTGTCTGCTGAGCACAAGGGTTTAAGTCCAGAGAGTAATTTCCAAGCAGTTAATTTCTGCATAACCTGAACTTCTAACCTTCATTTCTAAGCAGTTTAAAAGTCTTTTACTCCTTTCCCACGTACTGCATTATGGCCAGAGGTTGTATTATGTATTACATATTACATTATGGTCAGCCAGCAGCCCATATCCTGAATCAAATGTGGGAAGCTCAGGGTTGACGGCTGTTTACCGGCAATGCTCCCAAAACCTTTGAACAGATCTGCTGGCTTTTATGGGACATGTATTGAAAGCCATGGGTTTGAGAAAGATCCGTCCAAAACTTTCGGAAGCTTTGCCGGTCAAGAGTGGTCAGCCCTGAGCTTCCCACTGACCACTCTGGGCAAATGGCATGGGAAAACTATCCGCTGCTGGAGGCTGGGGAATAGCTGGACATTTTTGAAAATGCTGCAGTGTTAAGGGTCTCCAAATGTCGTTTGGTGGCCGTTTGCGGCACACTTTGTTCACTGTTAGTGCAAGGAGGAAAATGCAATCCTTTGCGCATGGATGCACCTACCTGCCTCTCTGTCGTTGGCCTCTCCACCAGAGAGGAAAACGGATCTGGTTTCTCTGCAGCTGGGATGCTCTCCCAGTTGTACTCGCTGGCCAGCTTGGTCCCTTCCGGCGGGGCAACCGCAGCCTTTGAGAGTAAGTCTGCTTCAATGTTGCCACCCCAGCCTTCGTTCCCAGCGGGGCCGCGTCCCTTTTTGGTACCCCAGGAGGGCTCCAGGTCCCAGGCAGAGGTGCTCCAGTCAGGCTCTGCTTTCGGGGATGTGGCGCTGGCAGTCTGCAAAGGACGCAGAAAGACGGGTTACTTCCATGACCCTCCAGGTCCGTTCCGGACACCCCCACGTAAGCCAAATACCATGCATGCTCAAGCTCCATTCAAGTGAATGGGGCTCGTGCATGTGGCGGCGTGGTGGTACGGCAGCGCTCACACCATGGGTGCATGCCCCATTCATCTGAATGGGAAGCGCCGTCTCACGCGCCCCTGTGCAACTTTCAGCGTATGCTGAAAACCACGTATGACGCGGGCACACTGTACGTACATTAATGCATGGATAAGCCCACCCAGGTTTTTATATATACTTATTCTCAAGTATATGTCTTTATCTGAACAGAGTAGTAAAAGGTGAGAGCTGCAGAGAAGACACAAATGCACACTCCTGGACTGGACAGTGCAAGGGCAACCCAATCCAGACTTACCATCCTTCCTC
This sequence comes from Sceloporus undulatus, assembly GCF_019175285.1. Taxonomy (NCBI): domain Eukaryota; kingdom Metazoa; phylum Chordata; class Lepidosauria; order Squamata; family Phrynosomatidae; genus Sceloporus; species Sceloporus undulatus. The sequence goes on from NC_056530.1 coordinate 26,744,671, forward strand.
CAGGTTTCTTGGCCGAAGACGCTGGTTCTGACCATCCGGGGCTGTTCCAGTCGTCTGGACTGGATTGTCTCTTTGGCTGCTCAGTTTCTTGCTGCCAAAAGAAGAAGAGAGGAAAACTCCATCAGTGGTCAGCTGTTGACCACTGACCAGCTTCCTTGCCTTGGAATGGAGAGCTATCGGTCACATTGGCAGCCTGGCCAAAGACATGGCCCGACTGGTGCCCAGAGATGGAAGCCCCTGGCCAGATTTGATGCCTTTAAAGCAGCAAAGGAGGCATCTCCCGGGGGTCAGTGGCTTGACCATTAGGACGATGAGAGGGCAGTCATAGGGCAGTTATCCAACATATATATCAGGCAGATCAGTCCAAATGCATCTGAGGAAGTAGGCTCTACGAAAGCTCATGCTCCCAACCTTTTTCTTTCAGTGAGTCTCAAAGGGGCTGCAAGGTCTCTTTCAATATATTATTATACACACACACATACATGCAGTTAGCCCTCTGTATCCATGGATTTTCTTATCCACGGATTCAAGCAGCCACGGCTTGAAAACATTTAATACACACACACACACACACACACACACACACACACACATTCCAAACAGCAAACCTTGATTGTGCCATTTTACATAAGGGACATTATATATAAGGGCACCATTTTGCTATGGCATTATATTCAATGGGACTTGAGCATCCATGGAGCCGTTATCCATGGATTCAAACATCCACAGCTTCGGGGGAAAAAAGGATAAATCCCAAATAGCAAACCTTGACTTTGCCATTTTATATAAGGGACACCATTTTGCTCTGCCATTGTATTTCATGGGACTTGGGCATCCACAGATTTTTTATCCATGGAGGATCCTGTAACTGAACCCCAGCGGATACCAAGGTCCCACTGTGTATGTTTTCCGCTTTGTACTTTGTACCTCCAAACTGCCCCAGTCTTCATCGTCCCATCGATCAGCTGAGCTCTCCTCCTCCGCCGCGTCTTCCTCCGGGTCCCAATGGCGCGGCGAAGGAGACGTTGCTCCAGTGGCAGACGGAGAGCGTCCAGCCGCGTCTGCAAAAGGTCCAGGAAAGGAGGCGTAAGGGTTTTCTATGGGTCCTGCTTCTCTCATTCCAAGACACATGGGACCCCTTGAGACCACCCAGTCCAACCCTCAAACCTGCGATGGCCGCCCTATTCTTACACACCCGAATTTTCATAGTTGGTATTATAAACCAAGGTCTCCCTTCTGGCCAGGACCATACCAAAAGGAAGGGCAAGGTGGTCTTTTACAGACCCCACTCACCCGTTTTGGGGGGCTCTGCTGTTGCCGCGGCCGGGACCTCCTCAGCCCCTGGTTCTGTAGTCTGTACCGACCCGGTGTTCGTCCGGATCAGTTTCGACGTGAGAGACGAGACCCCCGTCACGGCCCAGCCGGCCCAACTAGCCGCCGTTCCTGGGCTAGCGGACGCCGCATGGACGTCTTTCTCTAAAAAAGACAACAACGCAGCGATGTGACCAAAATCCCTTACTAGTCATTAAACATATGGGATTTGGGGCTTTCTCAATGCTCTGCTCATGGACTGGTGAGCTCTGAAATTTGGCACCTGCTGCACCAAATTAATAACAACAACAACAACAACAACAACAACAACAATAATATTGACCACTTAGGTGAAAGAGACATTTTTTCTCCATTAAGGTTGATGGTGGCCAGAACTCAAGGGAGAGAGCCGGAACGAAAAATGGTTGGATTTGGGTAAGTAACCCAAAGCGGTACATGACACAAGGCTAAACATGGGTTTTGGGGGGCTTAGAAGATCGTGCGCAGATGGTCCGCTAGGGTTCAAACCCGCCTGTCGCCAATAACAATAATATTGTTATTATTGTCCCTTGTCCCTCCTTGGCTTCTTGGGCATCTCACCAAGTTCGGAGAGCTGGTCTGGATCTTCGGAGACCTTCTCCAGTTTGGTCATGAAGCTCCGGATCGCTTTGAAAGCCTGGGAAGATACAAGAAAACATTAAAAGGGGAGCTTAAAAATGCAGAACAAACCAATCTTTTTGCATCACAACCCATAGCTAAAGATGGCTTTTCTGACCTGGTCCCGGACGGTTTTCTCCAGATCCAGTGTCAAAGTGCACAACACCGGCAAGATTTTGAAGGCACAGTCTTTCATGGAGTAGAAGTTATGCGTGGCCGCAAAGCCCAAAACTCCTGCTGCCCGAGACGGCGCAAAGGGGTCCTTCGTGGCACGGCTGAAGGCAGAGATCAGGACGTTTTGCCGCGTCTGCAACAAAAACGGACCCCCGGTCAACATGCATGCCCTATCTAGATTACTAGGGTCACACTAAATATATATATACCCTGCTCACTTCCATGCCAGCATTCTCTGAAGATGCCAACCACAGATGCTGGCGAAACGTCAGGAATAAACTCTTCTAGAACATGGCCACATCGCCCGAAACCCCCACAAAAATCTATGAATGCCGGCCATGGAAGCTTTCGACTTCACATCTGCAGATTACTTCTTATCCAACAAGTAAACCCTTAGGGTCTTGGTAGCAGGGCGGCTCTTGTAAGACCATTCGCAAGGATTTCGCACTCACGCTGGCGCTGAGGTAGGGTCCGATCTTGCCAAGGCAGACAGTCGTGTTGCAGCGGATGGGTCCCTGGTCGTCGCGGGCCTGGAGGCGCGCAAAGTGCTTCATGAGCTCCACGTTGAGGTTGCTCTCGCTCAGCTTCGGCGCCAGGAGCAGCATGGACTGCGAGGGAAGAAGAACGAGAGGACAGCCCTGAGCGACACAGCTCCCCGGCACTGAGAAACCTTTTCCTCTGCCCTCCCGGTCGCCTTCTCCTTTTGCGCCGTTACCTTCACCGTTTGCTCTCGGATGGCCGGGTTGGTGTCCAGAAAACCATGCACCACATGCGGAAAGATCTGGCCGTTGACAGTGGGTTCATTGAGGTACTGGATGAAGTGCTCCATCTGGGAGACAAAACCCCAAAGAGAACGGGAGTCAGGAATGGGATTTCATGGAATGGGGTCCCTTTCAGTAAGCCGCTCCAACCCAGAACCCTGGCACCCCACATGCTTTTAAATCTAACTTATCCCACTGGCCAGAAATAAATCTCTAACCTTGTCCTTCTTGTCCTTAGGGGAAACTACATGCCACAGCCCCAATCTGGCCTTTTCATGGTGCATAAAGCGTCTCCTTTTTGCACCACGGAAAGGGTGCCATAGTTGCCATCACTTTTCAGTGCTTCCTTGGCGCTGCGTCATCTGTGCCAGAGGAGTGCTGTGACGCCACCCGCCTTGGTGCTCTCCCACTTCGATGCCCGGCTTGCAAAGCGATATGCAACACCCGTAGCTCCGCGACACAACTCAGAACCGACGCACCTGTTGCAGCAGCCGTATCCTCATGGCCCGGTCTGGCGAGGAAAACATCTTGACGATGACAGGGATGATTTTTTGCTGGTATTCCTGGGCGTTCAAAAACTTGCCCACCTGAAACGGGAAAGAAGACAAGCGTGGGGAAAATGGCTGTCGGTCACATGAAGCGCAAGGTGTCTTGGCTGTGGAGCGGATCAGGTAGATACCTGTCCACATCCTGGGAAAGGCACACATACACAAAACACTAAACACTTCCAAAACACCCCCTTTTCCCACGCATGGTGCACAATCTGCAGCCCCTCATGCAAAATCTCGCACGAGGGGAAGGTCTTTGCGCCACATGCGCCATACCCGGATCCCTGTTCTGGGGTTTCGCTCACCTTGAAAAGTGGCGTGAGGATGACGGCGCCGGCGTTTCCGAACTCGAAGGCGGTCAGCAGCTGCGGGAGGACCTTGTGTCGGCAGAAGTCCTCCGGAAAGGCGTCCAGATTGGCACTCAGCTCCTGGAAGAATTTTTGGCGTTCGGCGGGCTCCTTAATCTGGGAACATATATATATATATATATATTCAGAGTAAAGGATAGGAAGCCTTTAACTGTAATTGATATGTGGTTATAAAGGACTTACCTGGATCTCCTCCAGAAAGAGGTTGGTCTCCACGAAGCTGTTGTCCATGAAGCCGCCTGGACTTCGGCAGTTCTGCAAGAACTTGGCAGGATTTGGGCGCAGCTTGGGGTTGGCGCCGACCAGTTCGCAGTAATGGGGGATCAAGGATTTGGGGATCTGGAGGAGGAGAAAAGGATGAATAATAACCCACAGCGGACAAATTCTGACCCATAGCTTTCCAATTGGACCCACAGCTGGCTGCGGAGCCATTGCATGATATACTTACTTTTCCGAAAGACCGGAGGGAGGATGACCGGGGCAGCGGACCGTTGAAAACTTCCCAGATGAGGCAACCGAGACGCCACATGTCCGCCGACCTGTCGCAACGCAAGAAGGGCATGTTACGTCGAGCCATTTGTGGCCGTGCCAAAAAACGGCGGTAAGTATTTTTCCCGGGTGAGCTGTGCTCCAAAAAGGGGAGCTTTCCCAAGCTTTGCGTTGCGCACGGGGACATGCCCTGCGTGCGCAACTCTGCAAAAGCCGTATCGTAAATCACAAAAGCAACAAAGCGTCAGCCCAGACAAGCGCACTGATTTAAATGGCACTTATGCGCTTAAGTTCAGTGGGCCCTTGGTATCCGCTGGGGTTTAGATCCAGGACCAAAATCTGTGGATGCTGAAGTCCCATTAAATAAAATGGCATAGTAAAATGGTGTCCCTTATATATAAGATGGCAAAATCAAGGTTTGCTTTTTGGAATGTGTATATTAATATTAATATTATTAATAATTATATATTGCTTTTAATATCTTCAATCAGCTTACAATTATTATTTTTTAAGTTAAAAATATACAAATGTTTGCATTAAAATGGAATTAAACAAGTATATTAATAAAGTGCACCAGTCATTAAAAGTATAAAGCACAATGTAAAAGATAACAGTATATATTCAAACAGTTAGGTATATTAAAAAAACAAAACACTGAAACAATAAAAACTATTGTTTTATTAATATAATTAATTAATTAACTACAATAAATAAAACAATAGACAAGTAAATAAAATTAATTCATAAAAATTGATTAATAAAATAAATAAATAAGTAAAATAAATAGATTAATAAAATAAATCAATGCAATAAGAAATAAGTAAATAAATAAATGAATTAATAAAATTAATAAATTTATAAAATAATAAATAAAAAATAATATATAAATAAGTAAAAATTTAAATAAATTAATTAATAAAATAAATCAATACAATAATAAACAGATAAGTAAGTAAATAAATAGATTAATAAAATTAATAAAATAATAAAAATTAAATCAATAATAAATAAAATTAATTAATAAAATAATACGTAAATAAGTAAATAAAAATTAAAAAATTAATAAAATAAATCAATAAAATAAACCAATCAATAAATCAAACATATCATAATTAATTATTAATAAAATTAATTATTAAAATTAATTAATAAAAGCCTTCAAATCCAGTCCTAGACTGCATATAGACACCAAATGACATGCATTGGCTGTGCCAAACCCAAACGAACCCAAAATAAAGAAACACGAAAATGCTCACCATTTCTCTCCGGCGCTTTTGCCGCCGTCTCCCAACTCCGGAGGGTCATACTTGTCCAGTTCGGGGACCCCTTTCCGTGATGTGGGACCCTCGCTCTGAGCCGAGAACATGTAGTCCAAACCGCCCAGCTTCCACTCACCGGCGCGGTCCACGAAAACGGCGGCCGCGCAGACGTTGTTGTGGATCAGGTGGCAGTCGTTCGCCAAGAAGCTGAGGGCTTTCTAGGAGGGACGCAACCCAGGAAGGAAGCAGAGGCTAGCGGTCAGAGCGGGAGGAGAGCGAAAACGCAAACCAATGCCATGTGCAGAAACCTCCCCAGACACTCTCCTCTCGAAACCCCGTCTGCGTCCGTTGTCTCACCACAATCTGATGGAGTCCCCACGAAATCTCCATCTCGCTCAGTCCCTCGCCGTCTCCCTGCGATTCCAGGTGCGCAGGCAGTGGCGTCACCGGCTCTGTCACCACGTGCAAACATTTCTCTGTCTGCCAAAGCAAGGAAAGACATGCACTAAGGACGCAGGAGCATGCTTGGCTTCCCTTACTCACGACCTCCTCTCCGAATGCAAACCCGGCGCAGGTTTCTTGCCCCATGACACGTGAGACGCCTAAACGCGCATGCAGAAACCGCGCACTGCTGCTGTCGCCGCTTGATGTCTGACCTCTAATCCATCGATGTAGGAGAGGATGTTGGGGTGGCGCAAGGTCTTGAGGTGCTTGAAGGCCGCCTTGGCGAGTTGCGTCTGCTCTTCGGAGTTGGGCTTCACATCGTGGACAAAGAGGGAGACTGGTTCCCCCGTCGCCTACGGAGAAATACACCTTCTAAAATGCCTGCTAATTATCCTATTAGTAATAATAGTAATAGTTCTTATTTATATATACAACAATAAATTTAAAATTACGGTTCAGTTAAAATTCAGTTATATAACATAGAATCCTTAAAAACATATTATTATTATTATATCACCCCACCTTAATAATAACAATTATTATTAGTATTATTAGTAGTATTATTATGTCATCCCACCTTAATAATAATTTTATAATAATAATAATAATAATAATAATAATAATTTTTATTTATATCCCGCCTTTCCAA
>NC_056530.1:26754330-26756678 GCF_019175285.1 Sceloporus undulatus
TATTATTATTATTATTATTATTATTATTATTTCCCATTACAGTTACTTTGTACTATTCCCCAAACATTAATTGTATCCTTAAATTCAATGCAATAAACAACATATATATACATATACTTATACATAATAGGAACTGGAATATACTAATCATTGGGCCGCAGTGCTCCGTTTGAGCCACAGGAGGGCGCCCGAGAGAGAGAGAGAGCCAGGAATGAGAGCGCAAAAGCGCTTGAGAGCGGAATTGCGACACAACCTTTGCGCTCCTCCTGACAGCAGCCACAGGAGGGCGCCAGAGAGACAGAGACAGAGCCAGGCAGGGAGGAACCCTGGCTGCCACTAGAGGGCGCGCCAGGACAATAGGGATCCATAGAGAACGGGGCTCCTGCTGCTGGCGCCCTCAGCAAGACTGAGTTTGGGAGGACTACAATTCTCATCACCCTCCAACCAACCAATCATGGCCTTGCCCCTGGAGGGGATGCTGGGGGTTTCCAGAAAGGAGCTGGAGGAGGAAGGGGGCTGCATGGCCTGGGGATGATGGGAATGGGACTCCTTCCTACTTTTGGAGGACTACAATTCCCATCACCCCCAACCAACCAACCCACATGGCCCTGGCCCTGGAGGATGCTGGGGGTTGCCAGAAAGGAGCTTGAGGAGGAAGGGGGCCAATGCATAGCCTGGGGATGATGGGAATGGGAGTCCTTCCTTCCTCAGATGCATATATCTATGTATAAAGGGTAGCTGTGGATCCCAAAACCCATGATGCTCAAGTCCCATTCAATGCAATGGAAGAGTAAAAGGGTTGGTGAGACTGAATTCCCCAGCATCCCTGGCTGGCTATGGCTGGCTCAGGCGGCTGGGAGTTGCAATTCAACCCATGAGAGCAGGTCCTTCATGGATCCCAGAACCTATGGATGGTGTAGTCCCATTAAGTCCAATGGGGGAGTTCAAGGGGACCCTCTGGCTCTCTAGGACTGCAGTCCCTATCATCCCTTCCCAGGCTGCTGGGAGTTGCAGTCCAGCCAATGATAAGAGGTCCTTGGTGTCTGCTGGGGTTTGGTTCCAGGACTCTCCCTCCAAGGACCCCAAAATCTATGGAGGCTCAAGTCCCATTAAATGCAATGGCCAGTTTGCTTTTTGGAATTGATAGTTATGGGGATACTTTTGGGCCCACGGTGCTCAAACCTGTGGTGTGGGATTCTGGGAGTTGTAGTTTGGGAGTTGTAGTCCCAGAGGAGCCCTTTGGGTTCCCAAGGTGAAAGTAGGAATAGTGGTCAGTGGGCTTTCCAAAAGGAGGCTCTTTCACAGGGTCCCTCTCTGCATCATCTTCCATTGAGGCCAATGCTGCTAGAAAGCCTTACAGCTGGTCAGAGAGGAAGAAGAAAGAAATGGCCCTTGGCTTTGCCAAGCGAGGGATGGGCAGAAAGGGGTCTATGGGCCCATTTGGACCCCAAGGAGGGCTGCAGAGTGGGTCAAAGGGGCTCATGCTCAGCCCCATCATCTCCAGATATAGGTTTTGCTGCACAATGGGCCTTTCAGGAGGGGAGGGATCGGTCTCTATGGGAAATACCATGATGAGTGAATTGCCAAGAGTGGTCACCAGATGGCGCTCAGGGACAGAAGTTGGTGAGCTCGAGCTACAGCTTCCTTTCCCTGCATCGATCTACCGCTGCATCCTTCTGAGTGGCCACCAGATGGCGGTCCAGGATAGGAGTTGGTAGGAAGCCCAAAGGGACTGCAGTGCTGTAGAGTCGCCACAAGATGGCGGCCTTGTATTAGGAATGTTCTTTACAGTATCTCCATTTCTTGTGCTAATCTGCCCAAAGTTTTTAATGCATTCCTATTGGATACATTACATTCCTTGATGTTTAATCTATTTTTTAATTGCTTGATCCCTTTTTTTAATCACTGTAAAATTGTAATTTTTAATGGTTTGATGTTTTATTTATACTGTTGGATTCTGTTCTGTTTCCTTTGTGAAAAAGCGGAATGCAAATAAATATGATCATTATTATCAATTATTATTTTGATTGATTTCTTTCAGCTTTGAGTTTTTGCAAATGTTGCAGATGTTTACATTTGGAGTTGTGGCTTTGGGTTTTTTGGTTTGCAAATGTAAAAAAGGGGGTTGCTATGACCTTCTTTTTTTATATTGGCAAAAAACACAACACCAAATGTCAAACAGAGGTACTGTATATAAAAGAGGGTTGTGTGTGTATATATACATACACACACACACACACACACACACACATGTATATACACACACACATACATATACATACACACACACACATATATACACACATATGCGTACATACATATATACATACATACATATACACACACAC
>NC_056530.1:26756688-26759666 GCF_019175285.1 Sceloporus undulatus
TAATAATAATAATAATAATAATAATAATAATAATAATAATAATAATAATAGATTGTATGTGTGTTTCTGCCTCTCTTGATGGATGGAGGATGTATGTATTAGAGGGCTACTAAAATCGAAATACATACAACAATCTTATAACACACTCAGCCGTAAAATGTCCCATCAATGGCTTATGAAAGCATCAGGCGTCCAGGGAGAAGGGCAGAATGGGGTTGTCAGACGGGGCAGATCCACGGTTGCTCCTTGGAGGGAAAGCTTGGTGAAAGAGCATGGCTTTAAGCCTCCTTTTAAGTGTTTCCAAGGGGTTTGTGGGATGGAGCTCCTCAGGGAGACTATTCCACATCCATGGAGCCGTTATTGTAAAGGCCTTTTGAGATGAGGAGACCTATTTGGAAGATGGTGTTTCCAAGAGATTCTTGCCTGATGTTCGGAGTGTGTGGGGCGGATTGTGTGGGGAGATGTGGTCCCATAAGTAACTCAGGCCCAAGCCGTATAGGGCTTTATAGGTCATAACCAAGGCCTTGTCCTGTGCCTGGAAGCAGATCGGGAGCCAGGGGGGATCTTTCAAAATAGGTGTTCTCTGGTCAAACCTGGACACACCAGTGACCAATCTGGCTGCCATGTTCTGTACTAATTGGAGCTTCTGGGTTTGGCACAAGGGTTGCCCCTTGTGGAGCGCATTACAGAAGCCCAAACGAGAGGTTACCAGAGCATGTACCACCATTTCAAGGTCCCCCCGGCCCAGGTAGGGTCACAGCTGGTGTATCAGCCGAAGCTGATAACAGGTGCTCCTGACCGTCGCATCCACCTGGAATGTAAGATGGAGCGATGAGTCCAGAAGCACCCCTAGACTGCGCACTGAGTCCTTCAAGGGGAGCATGACCCCATTCAGGACAGGTGGACAAACCTCCTTCCCAGGACCAGGAGAACCTATCACAAGCACTTCTGTTTTCTCTGGATTCAGGCTGAGTCTGTTTTCCCTCATCCAGCCCATTATTGACTCCAGACAGGCATCTAGAGGAGAGATGCCATCCTTAGTCACTGCATCAGTCGGAGGCACAGAGAAACATATTTGGGTGTCATCAGCGCACTGATAACCCCGCGCCCCGTGTCTCCGGATGATCTCTCCCAGCGGCTTCATGTAAATGTTAAGTAGCATAGGGGACAAAATCGCTCCCTGAGGGACCCCAGATGTAAGGGCCCTCTTGTCAGAGTGACAGTCCCCCAGCTCCACCATCTGGGACCGACCCAAGAGGTAGGAACGGAACCACTGGAGCGCAGTGCCCCTGATGCCCAACTCCCCCAGGCGCTCCAGAAGGATACCATGGTCGATGGTACTGAAGGCCACTGAGATGTCCAAGAGCACTAACAGGGACACGCTTCCCCTGTCCATGCCCAGACGGAGATCATCGACCAGGGAGACCATGGCAGTCTCAACTCCATAGCCCCCCCGGAAGCCAGTTTGAAATGGGTCCAGAAGATCCGTCTCATCCAAGATGGATTGAAGCTGGAAGGCGACCGCTCTCTTGATCCCCTTCCCCCCAAAAGGCAGCAATGAGAGCAGTCTATCGCTGTTCCTTCTCAGGGGCTCCAGGGAGGGCTTCCTCAGCAGAGCTTCAACCACTGAGAAGTCCAATTGGGATGGAAATTTGCTCTCCCTGAAAGATACACACACACACATCCATACCTATACATCCATACATATACACATATATATATATATATACACACACACACACATATATACATATACATATACATACACACACACACATATACATGCATATGTATACATCCATACATATACACATATATATATACACACACACATATATATACATATATACGTATACATACATATACATATACATATATATATACTCAATCCTGTTTTTTATTTGCAAAAAAACACAACGCCAACTATAAAATCTAAATCTCAAAAAGAGGGTTGTCTGTCTGTCTGTCTGTCTGTCTGTCTGTCTCTCTCTATCTATCTATCTATCTAAATATATATCCACAACCCCCTTTTTTAGATTTAGGTTCATATTGCATAGGCCTCCTTTCCCAGCCCTGCTGCAATGCAGCTCCTCTGCAAAGGTTGAGCCCCAGCATGCAACTACAGTATTATTATTACTATAATTACTATATTATAATGTTATTGTTATTATGCATCCCCCTCTTCCCCTGCCCCCCTTTTGCGCCTGCGCAGTAGAGAGAAAGAGAGAGATGCTAAAAGGCAAGGGCTGCCAATGGCTCACCTTCCTCTTCCCTTTGTGCAGCTGCCAGACTCTGCTCTGCTGCAGCAACTGCGGCGAAGGCGATTCCTGGGGGCTGATGGCCTCGAAAGGGAAATCCCGGACCGGGTCCCGGGCAAAGAACCACATCCCTGGCCCTTTGCAAACGTCACCCTCCTCCTCCTCCTGGTTTGCAAAGGAAGGAAGTTTTCCTTTGGTCTTGATAGGCTCCTCCTCGTAACCCCGGAAGGACTTGGTCATAGAAAGGGAGGAAATCCAGGTCAGGAAGCCTCTGAGCATGTGCAGAGTGCAGCCCGGTCCCTGGAGAGCGCTAAGATTTAAAAAGAAGCGCATTCACACGTGCAAAAAAAAAATCTCTGACACGCGTCTCTATTGGAAATAATGCGAGCTTGGCTGCATCCTACAAAGTCCTGGGGTTTGCAAGGAAACACCTTGCAAGGGAATGATGTGTCTGTCTCTGTGTGTGTGTGTGTGTGTGTGTGTGTGTATATATATATATATATATATAAAATACTAATATATATCTTTTAAAATAAAATTAAAATTATATATATATATATATATATATATATATATATAAAATCTATATCTTTTCAAATAATATATATAATTTATATCTTTTAAAATACAATTTATCTTTTAAAATATATATATATAATTTATATATTTTAAAATAAAATTTATATCATTTAAAATAATATATATATAATATATACTAAT
>NC_056530.1:26762666-26764054 GCF_019175285.1 Sceloporus undulatus
TATATATCATTTTAAAAGACATAAACCACAAAAAGGCGCGTCCTAAAGCTGTGTCCAAAGAATCGCAAAAGACCTCCTTGTAGCAAAGGAGAGACTTTGTTGGAATCAGTAACAAACCCATTAAATTAGCAATTAGTAATTAAATTCCTAAAATAAGATAATCAGGCAATTTCATTGTGAAATTGGTTCTTGATCACAAATTCGAACACAGAACTGCAAATCCAGGAGTCCAAAGCGGAACCAAAGTGCATTAATGCTCGAATTTAGAGTGTTTTGCACAACGTACAACGGATTCCGACCCCGAATTTATCACTTTTTGCACATTTCCGACGTTTGTTTGATCAATCTTTGTCCAAAATATCAATAAAGGTGTCTTTTAAGAACAAAACTTGGAGGAGAGACCCATTAACTAATTGTCTACAGTATTTATTCAAACGAAACAATTCAAGAGACAGAAAAAGCTGGGAAGGAGAGAGATTACAATCCGGGAGGAGCGATATTTCATAGAAGAGAAGCCAGAAAGGTCAAAATATATATATTACTCAAAAACAATTGCGGATTTCCTTTTTCTTTTCCGCCGCGTAGAAATATAAGGAACCGTAGATCCGATATAAAAGTGTCTGCAAAAGATTAAAAAGACTGAATAGTACAAAACAGAGACGTTTGCGCTTAAGGCGGGTTTCTTTCTAAGGTTAGCAATATAATTTTCTGCTTCGGCGTTTAATAGTATAAATACGAAAAGAGGGCTGGCGCTTGCGTCGGAAAGGGTTTCGGAAAGGTATCACGTGGAAGGAAATTGGAATAGAAACCAACGACGTCCGGCCGATCCGGAGGCTGACCATAGAGTCAGAAATGCCCAGAGAGGACATACGGATCGACTTTGCAAAGGTTGAAGGCCGCAAAATGGCTTCCCTTGTTGGCGGCCCACTTTTGCTACAAGACAAAACCTGGTCAGTTCAATCTATAACGCTTAAAAACGATTAAACAATATAATCTAAACTGCGTTGAATTCCATTTCCCACCAATTCTGGAGGGAATCGGCTTTTAGAAAACCCATATATATCACAAGTAATCAACTAAGGCTAGGATCTTGCAGGCGGCCGATGCTTATATAATATACCTACGTATTGCTTTGCTAGAGAAGAGCGAGATATCAATAAACGCTCTATTTATAATATGTTGCATATATTGCGATAGGTATATTATATATCTGTCTTGCGAGTATAAACCGATTTAAACTTAAAATGGAGGTATCTTGTCCTTCCTTCTGTGATGTCTTTAACCCATAAAGCCAACCCTCCACATCTGCAAATTTGACTTTTGAATAGGTCCTCTCTGGGAATCTCTAAGTCCTCCAGCGCAATTCTGCTGGAGGTTGACCATAGAGT
>NC_056530.1:26764064-26780069 GCF_019175285.1 Sceloporus undulatus
GAGTTGTGTTGGAGGACCTAGAACGTCCTAGAGAGAACCCTTCTTCAGGCATTTGTAGGTCCTCCAACATGATCCTATGATCAACTCCTGGCCGATGTTGACCATAGAGTTGCATCAGAGGACCTAGAACTTCCTAGAGAGAACACTTCTCTAGGCATTTGTAGGTCCTCCAACATGATCAAACTCTGGCTAATGTTGAGCATAGAGTTGCATTGGAGGACCTAGAACTTTCTAGAGAGAACCCTTCTCTAACCATTTGTAGGTTGTCCAACATGATCCTATAATCAAATTCTGCCCAACGTTGACCATAGAGTTGTGTTGGAGGACCTAGAACGTCCTAGAGAGAACCCTTCTTCAGGCATTTGTAGGTCCTCCAACATGATCCTATGATCAACTCCTGGCCGATGTTGACCATAGAGTTGCATCAGAGGACCTAGAACTTCCTAGAGAGAACACTTCTCTAGGCATTTGTAGGTCCTCCAACATGATCAAACTCTGGCTAATGTTGAGCATAGAGTTGCATTGGAGGACCTAGAACTTTCTAGAGAGAACCCTTCTCTAACCATTTGTAGGTTGTCCAACATGATCCTATAATCAAATTCTGCCCAACGTTGACCATAGAGTTGTGTTGGAGGAGCTGGAGATACCTAGAAAAGTGTTCTCTTCGGTGAAAAGGATAGTGTTATGTATCTGTCCACATTCACGGCGGTCCTTCGTCCTGAACGCCAGCGAATGTGGAGGGACAGATAGCTATGGGTTAAAGACATTGCGCAAAGAAGGACAAGGTACCTCCTTGAACCAGACGGTCGGAAGCTTCCAGATTGAACGCCAATCCTTCGGCCGCTGACCGGACCTTGGAGCAGTCCGAACGATTTGGCAAATCTGGACCCAAGGAAGCCATTCCTGTCCTTGTCTGAAGGAGCGATGGATGCTTCTTATTCTCAAAGGAAGGTCCCAAATTCACTCCACCTGCAAACTGGAAAATAGAAAATCATGCCCACCATTTACAACTTGGAAGAAGAGACTAAGCCATGAGCGCATGGACTACTACAGCCTTAAGTTTAGTCTTCTTGGCTTCTAGGGAGAGTTCGGAAAGCTAGCGGAGGGTAATGCGCCTTAGCTTTTTGTGGGTTTTTCGGACCATGTGGCCATGTTCTGTAAGAGTTTATTTCTGACGTTTCGCCAGCATCTGTGGCATCTTTTTGGCGCATGGAAGAGAGAGGGGTATACACAGATTAACATGGAAATCATTCCTTCCTACCTAGGGCCACACAGTGTGTGTGTGTGTGTGTATATATATATATCTCCAACTCTCTTCCATGCGCACATTCTCCGAAGACGCAAAGCCACAGATGCTGGCGAAACGTCAGGAATAAACTCTTCTAGAACATGGACGCATAGACTGAAAAAAACAACCAAAAACTATGGATGCCGGCCCTGAAAGCCTTCGACTTCACATTGGTAATGCTCCTTCATTGCAACCATCGGACCTTAGCCTTATATTCTGGGTACAGATATGCAATTTGGAAAGGCCAAAATGGTGTTTTTAGCTTTAAATTAAGGTACTCCTAGGACCACTCCTAAGTTACATTTGTTTGTATCTTACACCAGTTGTATTCAGGCTGGTGTCTGCAAAGCTTAACTATGAGTAAAAGCAGCTTTCAACGTTGAAGTCCACCCCAATTCAACTACATGAGCTCAGATATCACTGGTATCTGTTCTTCTGGTGATGGATTGCAAACTTATTCCTCATGCGCAAAGAATTGCATTGGTAAGGATTGCACATGGATTTACTCATGGGATAAAATATTGAATGCCCATTTTACATCCAGGTGAGGGCTGGAAATAATAAAACAGCATCATGCGCAACGCATTTTAATGCTTCCTATTGTGTTTAAACACGTCGGATGGCTCTCTAGTTTCGGAAGCTACTGATTACAGAAACGAATTTAAGCATGGGTTCATCATGTTCATTATATCCAAAGGTTACTTTCAAAATATGTGACCAAACCAACCAACAAAGTTAAAAGATTATACGTAATTATAAAGTGGAGACATATCCGCCGGAAGACCACATGTGAACATTATGGGCAGTCGTCGCTTTCCCAACCTCTAAGGAATGAGTCTTCTTCTTCTCTGGCGCAAAGAGACAGTCCCTTTTCAAGTGGTCCTGGGAGGCAAGCGCTGCTTGTACGTTCCCGCCACGGCTTTGGCGGCGCTGTGGATCATCTGGCGGCGCGACACACCAGTGAATGCCGCGTGCCAATCCGTCCGGTCGACGTGCGGCAGGTTCTTCTCTATGACTTCGCCCACTGTCACCAAGAGACCCGACCATCGGAGGTTGTAATCCTGAGGAGTGAGGCTCTGGGCCTGGGAAGTAAGTCAAGGAAAGGGCATTAATGCGCTGGAAGAAAAGACCAATGGGCACAGAATCTAACAAGGATAAGCATAAGGCGTGGATCCATGATCCTGCCATGTTCGCTAGGCATATATATTGCATATGCTTTGCAATAGCGGATGATGGGTTACGCGGTGCTAATTGTCAAAGTGAAATTGATGGGAACGCTTGGTACAAATAGATGCTGGGTGGAGAGATTGTTTGAAATGCTGAGGATGCTATAGACCAGTGGTCCCCAAACTGTGCCCTTTAAGAGATTGTTAGAATACAGCTCCCAGAAGCCTCAGCCATGTGGGCCAATAGTCTGGGATTCTGGGAGCTGAAGTCCAAAATCCCTTCAAGAGCACAGTTTGGGGACCATTGCTGTGGACAGTCAAAAAGACCAGTAAATGGGTTCAAAAGCAGATCCCTAGAAGCCAAGAAGACTCAACTAAGGCTGTAATGTTTCAAGCCATGGTTGGTTGCATCCATGGATGCAGCACCTGTGGATACAGAACTGACTGTGAATAAAAATGTTATGGTGTGCTTTATGTGCGTGCGCATGCGCATGTCCATATCTGTGGCTTACCTTAAAACAGCCATTAAAACTCACCTGTTGCACGTATTCGAGAGGCACTGGGGTCGCTTGGGTAAACGTTTCGAGGCGGATGCCGTGGATGGGATCCTCCACTATTATGCAACCGATATCAAACCACCTGGAAAGAGAAAAAAGAAGGGATGTACCCAGGCATTTGCTAAAGTCTAATTCAAGACAGATTGGTAATAGTGTCTTTGAAAGGCAAATCCAAAATTGAGAACGGCCTTAACTTAATCCTTTGGATATAAGTTTTGGGTTACCGAACCAAACCTCCTGAGAAAAGTGTGCCATTGGGTCGAGCTTCTGAATGCAAGAAGGTGAATGTTTATCCAAATATTAGTTTAATTATAAATATAACTTTTGGGTGTGATTTTAAATACAAGTTGTATCTCTTTAAACCATTTGAATCTCAGCTACGGGGGGAAATGGAGGATATAAAGGTAATGATTATGGATGATGCAGAAAGTACCCAGCAATAGGTAGACGGTGACTCTCTTTCCCTTCCCGTCCCCATCTTAGATTACCATTTTAGGTGGCACAAAATGGCCTTTATATTCTTAAGCGTCTCACTTGTCAGGCAGCAGTTCGGCGATAAAGTTCTCCACAGACACGGCCGGCTGTTTCTCGTGGATGACCCCCGACCGGCGCAAGCTGTCGATCCTTTCCTGGGCTCCCTAAAGGAGAAGAAAAGGAGTCGGGAGGACAAATGTTGGGCATAGAAGAGAAGGAACGAACATGAAAACGGAGACAAGGAGCATCTAGGATGCTATGATTTTGTCCAATGCAACCCTTGGGGAGCGACTCACTTTCAAACCAGCGGCGTAACCCACCGGTTGTGGGGCGATGTTGGACTGCCCGGCTTCTCCGGTCACCGTGGCCATGCCAAAAACCTCTTGGAACGCATCTCTCACAGCGGCAACCTTCACTTCTTTGATGGAGGTGACCACGATGTCCAGCTCCCCCCCAGATTCTGCAACGTAACAATAAACCTATTAGCGTTTAATTCAATACACAGAGATGCCCTAGAGAAGTTTGAAATCCCTTTTCTTTGGCACTTCTCCAGGAGAGGGTTCAAGTTATGCATTTTCAATGTCCGTCCTCTGGACAAATCTAGCCAAGAAAACTTTGTGCCGGGCCACTTACTGATGTACGGAGCCATGCCAGGGTCCAGCGTCGTGATCATGGTCTCCACCGAGTGCTTGGTTTTATCGAGCACCGACTTGACCACCGGGTTCCCAGCTACGCCCTGGAAGGAGAAGATACACAGATTTTGGGGTTTGGTGAGCCACGTACCTTAAGTTGCATTTACATGTTACAACCATAAAGTTGCTCCAACCCTTGATGTTGGAGTGGATAACTGCAAGGTCTTGTATTAGCCCCACAAGGGACCCTGGATGGCTAAACACTCACATTGGACCCAACGTAAAATATAGGATCTCCAAATACATTGGGGGCATTTTAGATGTCTTTTTAACCACACACACACACACACACACACACACCACTTACTTTGATGAAGCCCCACAGACCCCCTCCGGCAGTCGCTTCACCCTGTAAACCCACAACCCTGGGATCCTCATGTGGCTCAGGAAAAGTAATGGAAGATGCGCCTCCAGGACTGGGAACCAACGACGGCAGCATAGAGGTCTGCTGTGGCACAGGGTTTGTAAGGACCCCTAGAAAGCAACAACCGACAAACATAAGTTGCGTTAATGTCCTGGATCCCATCGTCCCCTCCTCTTGAATAAGAGAAACCCTACCATCGCACACTGATGTTCCACACCCCAAAATCCGGTGATTTAGGGTGCATCTACTCTGCAGAAATAATGCAGTTTGAGACTGCTTTAGCTGCCCAGTGCGTTCTGGACCAAAGTCAAAGGCGGCGTCCTCCTTACCCGTGACGGACGGTGCCGAAAACGAGGGCATCAGCGGCGTCTGTGGCGCTCGCCCGGCGTGGCCCTTGGTGATATCGTAGGCCGAACCGATCGAAAAGCCAGAAATGGGGGGACTGGACGGAGGGGCGGAAAGCACAGGGCCAGGCTTAGTGGGGTTCAGTGGGGGAGAGGATGGAAACGGAGGAGCCGGGGCGACGAAAGCAGACGCAATGGAGGGAGCGATGGAGGTCCCAGTGGGCGCGCTCCCCGTCGAAATGGGAGCGGAAGGCACAAAGGGCAAAGAAGGAGAGGGTCCCACAACAGAAGGAAAGGTGGACGCCGTCGGTGGCAAAGGCGAGGCGAAGGTCTGGGACGGAAAAGTGGAGGCCGGCGGTATCTTTGGAGGCACAAGAGGACTGGCTAAAGCTGGGGAGAAGGAGAGGAAAGGGAGAACCAAGTTAGCTGGCCCTAACTGCATTGGGATCACTGCAGTGGCCATTGCAGCCAACGCCAAACCATACAAACCGGGAGATATAGCTCTTGTACCTATTGAGGTCGGAGTGTTTGTGGGCGGAGGAGCCCCGGATGCGTTTGGGGGTGGCGTCCCGGGGGGAGTCGTCTCTACGCCGCTCTCTTCCATCATTTTCCCTCAACGGCACAGAGCTGTAAGGAAAGAGAAAGGGAGCGAGGGATCATAAAACCATCAAGTTGGAAGAGACCCCAAGGAGGGCCATACAGCCCAAGCCCATTCTGCCATGCAGGAACTCCCTGTCGAAGCCATGCGACTCCCCCATCAAGCCATGCAGGAACCCCCATCAAGCCATGCAGGAACTCCCCATCAAAGCCATGCAATAACTCCCAACAAAGCCATGCATAACTCACATCAAAGCCTGCAAACCCCAATCAAGACCATGCGAGAACTACCTCCCAATCAAAGCCATGCAGGAACTCCCCTCAAGCAGGCATACTCCCATCAAGCCATGCAGAATCCCCATCAAAGCCATGCAATAACCTCCCAACAAAGCCATGCAGAACTCCCCATCAAAGCCATGCAGGAACTCCCATCAAAGCATGCGGACTCCCCATCAAAGCATGCAAGAACTCTCAGCCAAAGCCATGCAGGAACTGTAACTGCATTTTTGAGGGGATATTTAGATATTAAATCTAAAATCCCCAAAGCGACATATTATCTCCGAACAGTGAGATTAAAGCGGTATCAAAGTGGTTTATCCTGCAATGCGGAACTATTAAAACCGGTTTAACTTTGAGGGGGTGCATAATAGGAGACCCCATTTAATAGGAGAACAAACTAGTTTACTTACCGAGGTAAGGGTCCCCAAACGTTGCAAAACAAACAAACCGACTCTCACACACTTCTCCAAGGAAGCAGGAGCTGGGCGAGAAATGGGTTTTCCAGACTACATTTCCCAGAGTGCTGAGCGCACCCCGCGCATGCGCAGACGCCCTGTGCCCACGTCTCTGCAGCGGCTGTGGTTATTAGTAATACAGTAATGGGGCTGTCAGACTACATTTCCCAGAGTGCGCCGCGCACTGCGCATGCGCAGACATCATATGCCACGTCTCTGCCGCGACTGTGGTATGCATTTATGTATGTGGGCTGCCGACTGCATTTCCCAGAGTGCCCCGCGACGCGCAGACGCCCTGTGCCACGTCACGTCCCTCCTCTTCTACAGAGGCTATCTGTATAGAGAGGGACGTATAGCCTCTGTAGAAAGAGAAAGAGTGACGTGATGTAGGATCGGGCGCTGCGCGTGCGCAGTGCTAAATGTAGTCTAGTGGCTTGTTTCTACAACGGTTGGCAGGGGCGGGGGGGGAGAAAGAAGCCGCCAGACTACATTTCCCAAAGTGCACCGCGTGGCGCGTGCGCAGACGCCCCACTCTCACTCACTGAGGCAAAGGAGCGAAGGCAGTTTTAACCCTCCTCTGGCGTTAATAAATAAAACGAAGACAGACAGTAAAAAAAGTGATGGAATCATAAGAGTATAATAAAATAAATTTAAAAGTGTGTCTTTTTTCTTGCCCATTTTTTAACACTCACCCTCAGGATGATGGAGGACGGAGGCCAGGCTCTAAAATGGCGGCTCTGGATCCTCCTCCTTCTTCTTCCTTTTTACCTCAGGAACATGATGCCACGCTGGACATAATGAGGAGGGGGAGGAGGAGTTGAGAGGCCATGTCAAAACATTTTTAAACACTCAAAAGGAGGAGGACATTTGTCCTTCAAAACAGAGGCCAGCTCATCAAATACAGGTTTAAAACAACCAACAAAACCCACACGTTTGGAAGGGCCCTTGGGTTAGAAATAGACACTTGCAACAAGTAGATTGTGCATTTCAGTCGGCCAATAAAGGGATCACTGTGAAGCGAAGGCTTCATGGCCGGCATCCAGAGGTTTTTGGGGATTCGGGCGATGCGCCATGTTTTGGAAGAGTTTTATTCCTGACGTTTTTGCCACAAAAATCTAAGGTGCCACTGTTTGGTGGGTCTTTGCTGACTACAAAAACATTGATACCTCTGGTGACAAAACCGAAAGCATGGCAAAGTCATAGGGGCATGGAGGAGACAACCGCCACCAAAAAACCTGGGCCGCGGCCCTTCAAACCAGAGCTATTTTGGGAGTGTTTTGTGTTAAATTCGGCAAGGCAACACCACCTTTTGCTTTTCTGGGTCTATGGGACCTCTTTAGCACCTCCAAGACTTTTGCTGCACACAACTCACAAAAAAATGCAAGTGAATACTGGTTGGCTTCCAATAATGTATATAATGTAACCGTCTCCCAGGCCAAAATGTTGTGTGTTTTTGTTGTGAAGATGCTCCCTCACGTGTGCATTGGAAGCATTCAGGACAAATGTCCCCCTCATTTTGGCAATATTTAGGTTATGTAGTGGGTTCTTGGCATCCGCTGGGTTTTGGTTCCGTATCCCCATGGATAACAAAATCTGTGGATGCTCAAGCCCCATCATATACAATGGCATCGTAAAATGGCATCTCTTATATAAAAAGGCAAAATCAAGGTGTCTTTTGGAATAATATATATGGAATATTTTCAATCTCTGGATGCTCCAACCGTGGATACAAAGGGCTGGCTGTATAAGGTGCCACCGTACAAGGAGGAAATGTGAGTCTCTGTCTCCAAGATCTCTATTCATATGTATAGCAAGGATTGCAGAAAATCCCAAAACCAGCCTCTCAGATAGTAAGGGAGAT
Source organism: Sceloporus undulatus (assembly GCF_019175285.1). Lineage (NCBI taxonomy): Eukaryota > Metazoa > Chordata > Lepidosauria > Squamata > Phrynosomatidae > Sceloporus > Sceloporus undulatus. The sequence continues at coordinate 26,772,142 of NC_056530.1, forward strand.
TCGGCCTTCAAGTCGATGGCAGACTTATGGAAACCCCATGGATTTTAGGTTTTCTTCATCCAGCGATCTTCAGAATTTGAGTTTTCAAATATTCTGACATGAGACTTGGGCTGGAATTCACAATCTAAGTTATGAATGTCAAGTGTCCACACTGCCATCCGCCGGCCTGAGAAGGATTCCCCAGGCAGGTCCAGCTCCATCAGGACTAGCCTGGAAGAAGGAAGAGCCCTCCCTCCAATCCATCTGCCTTGGTCCAGGCCTCCGAGGGAGAGAAGAACCACTGGACCCATCTCCCTTTCCCTCCATCATCCCCTCCTTTGGTGTTGTGTCTTTTAGATTGTCAGCCTGAGGGCAAGGAACTGTCTGGTTAAAAATAATAATTGTAAGCCGACCTGAGAGCCATTAGGGCTGAAGGGCGGGATATCAATACCTAAATAAATAAATAAATAAAGTAAGTGTGTGTTGTGTGTATATATACTATAGATGGGCAATTTGCACAGAGCCTGGAACGGAAACTTACAAAACTGGAGCCCCCCAAAGTTTGGAAACCTTTCTCAAGAAGCACAACAACTAGAGACCTTTGTTTTTTCCCTTACAAACCCTGGAAGTTGTTATGTGTTAAAATACATTTAGGCAAGCTTTGTATGTGTAACACAACCTGTGTAGTACTGGAACTCAAAAGAGTCTGTGCATTGCTTATTTTATGTAACACAACCCCTTTGAAATTATAAATACAATAATGAACACGGCAAATGCATGATGCGCATTGAATGACTCCAAAATTTATTTCCAACCATCAAATACAGTATTATATTTCACTTGAGGCACTAATAAGAGAAAACACAACGAGAACACATGCTTTACACAGTTCTGCGTTTGTCGCTTCCGCCGACCCTAATGTGATTTCAGGGCAAGAGTTGGTCAAATGGGGTTTTGCCACCCATTTCGAGGCTGAGAGTGGGACTTGTGCCCAAAGGTGCCCAATGGTTTCCTGTGGCCAAGCAGGGATTCGAATCCTGGTCTCCTGGAGTCCTATTAGACCACAACCATCTCAGTTCCTCGGTGCAGAATGGGATAGAAGGGGACACAATGTGGGTTGCTGCGTTGGAAATGAAGCCGGGGCGCCGCAGGGACTCGAACCCCGTCCCGGGAACCAGGAGTGCCAACCACCGGCGCCTTTTGCTTTTTTTTGGCGCCAACGCAGCAAGGGGAAAAGCAAAACCTGAGAAAACACAAGCTTGTTCTCTCAGGAAAAGAAAAACCTGTTTGTTTGTTTATTTGTTTGTTTGTTTGAGTGAGTGAGGATGAAACTTTTCTCTTCCATAAAGCTTCCACTTCTGAGCATTCGTTTTATTGCGACCTGAAAGAGTCTTAGCAGACAGTTGCAAGGCACCCTCCCCAAAAAAGCTTCTACCTACTTAACTAAGCAGTATATCCATCCCCAGCATATCCCCTAAGTAAGAACACATACAAATAGTGGTTATATTTGTAAAGATGCAAACAACTAGAGACTTTGCGACATGTTAAAAAAGAGAGATTTGTGCCTGTCATGGGTGTTATTAGATTATCTAGCAGCATTCAAAGAAGTGTATAGATTATATAGTTACCTTCCTTCAAAACTGTGAGCTTAAGCTTCCAAAGTGAGTAGTTACAGGCAAAAGGAGTCTTAGTTTGAAGCGGGCGTTTTACAAACAGGTTACCTTGAGAGCAGCAGCACTGGGCAGGATCCAGGTTTTAGTAGGGAGAGTCAAGTGCTTTTTTGTGTTGTCTGAGTTATTGAACTGAATTTGGTTGTTCCTGGAAAAACTCTTAGCAAGAAACACCGGGTTGCAATACAATCCCTGCCCTCCTCCTCCTCCCTTTCAAGCGTTTGTCTTTCAATCCCTTACTAAAGGTATAGACCATGGTGTTATTAAAGGTATTAACCATGACAAGGTTACTACGATCACGGTTATCAGTCAGTTTATGAAAGGTAAGGTTACTATGATCTGGGTTAAGAACCCAATATTAAAAGCAGACCATGATGGTCAAGGCTACTACAATCATGATTATAAGAAGCCCAATGTGGAGTTACTACAAAGGGCACTGTTGCTTTGAGACGTGACTCTTGGCTACACACTGGACAAGCCAGTCTTCCTATAGGTTTCAATTTCCATAAAGGCCAGTGTTAGTAGTTCTGCTTCCAACTTGAGTTACAAGCGATTAGCAAGGCTGAGGAGGATAGGCTTGTTTGTTGGAACATCACACATCCATCCATCTATCTATCTATCTGAACGATGTGTCTGAGGTTGCACAGCATAAAGCCGGCCTTAAGAAACGGGGATCTCCCGCCGCCTTGAAGACGCCAAGGATCTCAACCCAATGTGCCTCGATCCTCATTTTGGAGTGTTTAAACCGATCAGCCTGAAGCTGGGGCTCAGCCTTCCGAATCTGCGGAAGCAGAAGAGGGAGATACGGGTTTAAAGTCTCCCTGAGTAAACCTTCCCATGTTTGACTCAGGTGTGCAAAGAGAGAGAAAAGACGGTTCACCTGTTCCTTTTGTGTCCATTGAGGTTGTGAACTCCTTTAGTGTCTGACACTGTCCTCCTCCTCCTCCTGATCTGTGGAAAGCAATCTCAAGACACGGGTGCCTGCCGCCCCCTCCCAGTCCCTCCCAGTAAGCCCAGTGGGTAGAGAAAAAGAGGGTTCTGAATGCAACTGGTCTTACTGGCGCGGCTTCTGCGGCCGGTCGTGGAGAGCTGGGCTTTGTTTTTTGGAGGGCTGTGTGTTCTTGGTAGCAACTGTTAAGAAACCAGAGAAGGAGAGAGACCCCCGAAAAGACCATTGTACAAAACAGACTAAAGGGATCAAATGTGAGGATGAAGGGACTTGCCAGGTTTAAGCTTCTTGGAGAGGTTTGGTTTCGGGTGTGAATTGTGAGGCCTCAAGGTGCATCTGGAAGAGACTTAAAGGCTTCAGTGCCCTCCCTTGCCCTCCCCGCCGTTTGCCAAAGAGGAACAACAACAACATCATCATCATCATCAACAACAACAGGAAAAAAAAGAGCATTGTTACCTACAAGCTGCACAAACGCACACAGTCATACAAGGAACACCAGGCTTTTTGTTTTTAAGATCTCCTCTCCTTTCAAACCACAGGCATTTTTTACTTTTGTCGCTCCTCCAACAACCACAACTCCACCCAAGAGACAAGCCGATGCTCTACGCAAGCACACCTCTCAGCCCATGTTACTTGCCAACTCAACAGATCTGCTTCGGACAGAGGTTATCTCTCTTGGGGAGGCTTGTCTGCAAAAAAAGAAGAAGCTGCAACAAAGTAAGCCCTCCCTGCTCCCCACAAATAGGAGCCCCCCCAAAACATCGACATCTTTGCTACTATGTGTTACGTAGGGGTGCGACTCACTTGGAAGGATGCACACGTGGGGCACACGGGGGTGGCAAAAGGAGGGTCAGTCCTGGGCGGCTGCACATGGGATGGACGCTAGCGGCGTTAGGGGATGAAGCCTCTGGAAACAAAACACTGGCACCGTTGCCCCCCAAGCCCTACTCCAAGGTTAAGCCAGGGAGAGATGGCACACCACAAGCGCTTGCGGGAAATGGAGTCAAAGCGGTGGACTGGAGTGGCATGCAAAGCCCCAAAAGAGGGCAAGGGGTATTATTACTCCAAGCTCAAGGGACAGAGACAGATAGGTCTGCTAATCTCATCCTCCTTACTTTAAGTTCAAGCTCAAAAAGCCCCGCAAGGGAAGAGTGCTTTCCTGTCCTTTGGCCAGAATACACAAATAGGTACGTTACTTACCCCAAACTGCTTAAGTGTGTGTCTGTTTTTACCCCCTCTGGTCTACTTTTTAAAGCCTTTTGAGAGACATTCCCTTGTCCTTTTGCAATCTCACTTTCCTCAGTTTAACATGCCTCTAAATCTAGACATTTGGGTCTCAATGGAGTGAGGAAGGGAAGGAAATAAGATCTGCAAAGACTCCTGCCTGTTTTAGGGAACCATATCTTCTGTTCGCATTTCTTGTCCAACAAAGACCAGGCGGCTCACGAAGAAAGCGTCTGAAAGAGTGAGAAGAAGGACCCCCCAAATCGCCCAACCCTTCCGACACCAAAATGCCCCAGAACCATTCACAACAAATAAATATATTACAACAGCGGCAGCACATTTTATTTCATGTAACAGTTAAGTTCCTAGTCTTGGAGAGTGTTGGTAACATTTGGTTACAGTGTTGTGTTTTGTTTTCTCTTGTGCGTTTGGGCACCGCGAGGGCATGAGTGCTTCACTTAGTACGGATTTATTACGGCACACAGCCAGCATAAAGTCATGAAATGTTAGGAAAAACTACCTTACGTCCACTTAGTATGTGTTTGGATACAAAGTTTGGTAATGTGTGTTTCATGGCAGCCTCCTCCAAAGAGGGGCGCATGCGCACTGACTGGCGTCGTTCTTCAGCTCCGCTTGAAGCGGGACAAATGGACGGTCGTCCAAAGTGCGGACACGGCAATCGAGGCCGGGGAGAGAAAGTTGCCTCCAGGAGAGCAGGAGCTTCTCCCTCAGAAGGGCAGCGGGAGCCTTGGGCAACCCAGCGCCAACCTTGAGTAGCCAAAAGGGCTTTTGGGGGGGGGTCCTAGCACTTGGCAACCCGACTCTGCAAATGCTCCTTTTGTGCCCCAGTGTTCCCTGACATGCAACCCCAGTTAGAAGCGGTTCACACTTATCTGTCACTGGTGCCTGCTGGTTTAGGCAGCTCCCGGGTGGCTGGCCGAGGCCAAGCTCCTCTCCTTAGCAAGGCTGAGCACCTGTCTGAGGACAACAACACACAACAAGCCTCCTCCTTTTCTCCAATCCAACATGACAGTGGGTCCGACATTATTTACATCACTTTGCATCATATCCTCTCTCTTTCTCTCTCTCTCTCATTTCCATTCAGATTTAGGGATATAATAATAATAATTCACATCACAGCTTTGTGGGTTTTCTCATCTTTGTTGGGTTGGTTTTTCCCCCTGAAGACTCCTCCTCTTTTAATGGCATTTCTCTCTTTGTTTTAGCACTGGCTCCTCATTGCATTGCTCAATTTGTGCTTCCTCAAGAGATCCAATTTGCCTTCTCTCTTTCCTTTTTTGCTTATGGCTCTTTGGGGTTTCCCCCGGTTGGTGGCCAAGACTGATTTCTTTCCTCCATTGCTTTTACATCTGGGACCTTTTCCACCTCCTCCATTGCTTTTTGTTTTAACATCTGGGACCTTTTCTCCATCACACAAAGAGGGCATGATAATATTTGTTCTCTGCCTTTACTTATCATTCCCAAGCGGCTGCTCCCTCGGCTTTTATGGGACGCCGTGCGCCTTTTTTAATCCCAGGCTCCAAGAGGCTGCTAGCCTTCTGGCGACGGATCTGAAAAAAGGTCTAGACAACAAGAGTTGTACCCCACACACCGCCAACCCACAACAAGACAACAGAGACATCCCAAGCTAGGTGCAATTCAAGGCAAGTTTGCTCAAGGTTTAATTATACACATCAGCTACGAGGACCGGTTTTTCTAGTTAGGTTACAGACTCTATTATTGTACAAGGAAATGTGCATCGACAGGTATGCGTCATGGTCATCATGCCTCTATGCGCTGGTAAAGACTCATTACGTACAAAAGGGAAAAGAGCAATCAAAAGCAGGATCTTACTTGAACCCTTTTACACAAGCTACCATCAGAAGGAATGAGACACCGGGCTCACTAAGCCGCTTTGCTTCTCCCTGAAGCCTCAAGAGGAGCTTTTAAGGCATATTAAGCACCTGGAAGAAATGTCAGAAGAGAACCACAGGCTGCGGCATCTCAAGGAATCGCTTTGTCCAGCCCTGCCTGCGCCCCAAGGCCCCTCTCCTCCCCAGAGAGCACAAACCCTAATAGCATGCCTGGATTCTGGATGTTCCTCCCCAGATATGACAACCCCGAGTAGAATCAGTGGATTCTGGGTGTTACGTTGTCTTCTCCTCCCCTTTAGAGGGAACACTGGAGAGACCACAGACCCGCCTTGTCTTCTATGGGCAAATCCAAAGATATCGCCCTCCTATTCTGTAGAATCAATATGCAGAGAGATTTCGTAGCACCGTTGGGACCAGGAATAGTCTCAAGATATTGATCCTGTGGACTAAGTTACACTCTGAGTTGGCTGAGAGTTACTTGCCAGTCCAGGCTAGAAGCTCAATACTCTTACTCTTTTTCTTCCCAGGTCTAAAGTTAGGGGTCTCCTGGAGAGAAAATGGGAGAAGATTGTTACAGTGAACCCACCCACCGACCCAAATGTAATACTCCTCCGCCCCGCAAGGGACCTGCTTGTCTATGGGAGAACTTAGCTTGCCGGTTCCCTCTGGTGGCCAAATGGAATGGGGCTTCTCATGGAGACAAGCGCCAACCTTTTGGGGGGTACTCTCTCCTTCCTCGCCATAAAGTCCTGCTTAATCCACGCCGCAAGGGGACGCTAGGGTCACCTGCAAAGAGGCTGGAAAGAAGCTGGTGGTGAGCCCACCCCTCTCCCCCAACAACAACAACAACACTGCACCATGGTTTTGATAGTCCCCAATTCCGTATATACTTAGCATCCGGCAACAATTTCAGGGCTCTCTCCCTGTGCTCCTCCTCCTGAAAAAGATGCCCTCAAAGGGGCTCAAAGCTGCTGCTGCTGCTGCTGCCACCAACCAACACCTTCTTCCTCCTCCTCCTCCTTTGCCTTGCTTTTCTCTCTCTCTTTCTCTCTCACTGGAGCCACCAAACCATCCTCCTCCAAAAGGACTCCTTTCCTTTCAAGACTGCATTGTGTTTCCTGGCATGTCGTTTTTGGGGGATCTTCTGCAGTTCTCTACCTGAAGGAAGAAAACAAGAGTGCCTGCCCTCCCCTCCAAACCCCCCTTTATACTCTTCTCACCACCATCTGCTTTGTCTGGTCTCTCTTTCTCCCTCTGTCCACTGGATCTCTCTTGCGACAACCGCACCAAGGCTATACACATTTATATATACATATATCTACCATCATCTCAGGTGGGCCAGCTCCTTTCTAACCTCAGGAAGGAGGTTTATATAGACACACGAAGAAGAAGAAGAAGAAGAGGCTGATTTGTTCCTGTTTTCCACCTTAGAGACAAGGATCCTGCCTGCAAAGAAAGAGACCTGCCACCCCCCCAAAAACACCCATCCCTTCCCAAAGGACAACAAAAAATAAAGACACCCCTCTAAGTATATGGTAAGGAATTTAAGAATACAGACCCCCCCCCGTCCCCGTAGTAGGATGAAGTTACCAACTACGCCACCAAAAGCACGGGGCCATCTTCGCTCTTTTCTCCCCCCAAATGGGACTCCTTGGGTCTCTTTTGTTCTAGCACCTTCTACAGCTAAAGCTCCTCTTCCCTCTTTTCTTGCTCAGGAGTTTTCTCTTGGGGCTTTTTCCATGCTTTGCCTTTTCTAGCTTCACCAATTTGCACTGGCTGATGCTGATGCTCCTTCTCCTCTCTTCCGCCAACTCTGATCAACTTTGCCAGCTGCGCTCTATTTCTCTCGTTCTATATATAAATATGGAATAGGTGTATATTTATATATAGATATATCTTAGTCCTTTGGCAGCGGCAACACTCTCAAGGCCTTTCAAGCCAACCCTCCCTCCTTTAAACACAGTCCTCCTCCTCCTCCAAGACAACCTGCCACAAAATGGCCGCCAACCCCGTCTTTTCCAAATGCGCCACTCCTTCGCTAGCATGCAGTCCGAACTAAGGCAGCAACGCTGGGGATTTTAAGCATTACATTGTCCTTTCTCCCCCCTTTTAAAATGATCTTTGTTGCTCCTTCCCCCCTTTTCTTCCTCCTCTGTTCCTGGATCCTCTTCTAAAGGTGCCTTCGTTCCTTCCTTCCAGGTTGCCTCTACCTTCCTTTCTTCGCTTCAGCCC
>NC_056530.1:26780079-26804207 GCF_019175285.1 Sceloporus undulatus
TTCTCTCTTCTAAAGATGCCTTCTATCTTTCTTCTAGGTTGTTTCTACCTTCCTTTCTCTCTTCTAAAGATGCCTTCTATCTTTCTTCTAGGTTGTTTCTACCTTCCTTTCTCTCTTCTAAAGATGCCTTCTTTCTAAGTCGCTTCAACCTTTCTCTTTTTTAAAGATGCCTTCTACCTTTTTCTGTCTTCTAAGATGCCTTCTATCTTTCTTTTTTAAGTTGCTTCAACCTTTCTTTTTAAAGATGCCTTTTTATCTTTTTTTCTCTCTTCTAAAGATGCCTTCTATCTTTCTCTTTTAAGTTGCTTCAATTTTTCGTTTTTAAAGATGCCTTTTTTACCTTTCTCTCTCTTCTAAGATAGACTTCTATCTTTCTTTCTTAAGTCGCTTCAACCTTTCTTTTTTAAAGATCTTTTTTTTTCTCTCTCTCTCTCTCTCCTAAATTGCCTTTTACCTTCCTTTCTTTCTGAAGATATCTTGATTTTCTTTTTCTACCTTCAGCAACCTAAGCATTTTTTAAATATATATATATATATATATATAATTGCTTTTCTAGTTGCCTTTTTAAAAAGAACAAAATTCCTTCCGTTTTCTGTTTCTTTTTTTCTTGCTGCTTGAAGCAGATGTCAATTTTCCTCTAGCTTTCAGTTTACAGATTAAAGAATGTAAACTTTTATCTTTGTTAATTTATCTCACTTTTTTCTATCTTCAATTTTTTTCTCTTTGAAATCTTCATCTTAATTTTAAAAAGTAAGGTTTTTGCTGGGCTGAGTTTGCCTTCTGGGGCTTCGAAGCCCATCGTTTCTTAATCTTTATTTTCCTCCCTGTTTTTTAAAAGCAGTCTTCGTTCTTCTATTTCCTTCCAGTAGATTCGTTTTTCAATTTAAAACGGTTGCTTTTCTATTTAAGAAGAGATCCCTAGTTAAAGCTCTTTCGGTTTTTTAAAAATATAAACTATAATTAATATTTCAGAAGCGTCAAAATTCAACTCTACTTTAAAAATATTAGCTATAGTTTCTTTTTTAAAATGGCTTTTTAGTTTCCTTTTTAAAAGCTATAGTAGCTCTCCCTCCAGCAGTGACCCCTCCTGACTGCCTGAAGCTCCCTAAAGCTCTGGCCAGGGAGGGGCAGGCAGCCACTATTTATACCCAGCGGCCGCCTCGCTCCCTGGTATGCGCCAGATCCCTCCGCCACACGCCACAGAATATAATCCCTGCCCTTTCCATGTCTATGCATATATATATATATATATATATCCATATAAAAAAAGCATATGCATATAAATAAAGCTTTCAAAGGAATAAACTATGTATCTGTGTGTGTGTGTATACGGTATATATATATATTGTATATATATATGTAGTCCTTGCCCTTTGCATGTGTATGCATATATATATATATATATATATATATATATATATACAAATTACCCTTTGCATGTGTATGCATATATATATATATATATATATATATATCCATATCAACAAAGCATATAAAGAAATATAAGAGATATAAAGATATATATTTATATATATCTCCATATCAACAAAGCTTTAAAAGGAATAAACTGTGTGTGTGTGTGTATATATATATATATATATGGTCCCTGTCCGTTGTGTACGTATGCACATATGTGTGTGTGTGTATCCATATCAACCAAACAGATGCTTATAAACAAAGCTTTAAAAGAAATGTATATATCTCTGTGTGTGTGTGTGTGTGTATGTATATATATATATATATATGGTCATTGTCCTTTGTGTACGTGCATATATATATATATATATATATATATATCAATATCAACAAAGCATATGCATATAAACAAAGCTTTAAATGGAAGAAACTATGTATGTGTGTATGTATATGTGTATGTGTGTGTGTGTATATATATATAGTCCCTGTCTGTTGTGTGCGTATGCATATATCTATATCTATATAAAAGGAACAAACTAGACATATAGTCCCTGTCCTTTCTATATGTATATGTTTCCATGCACATGCATCTGTTTATATGCATTGCTTATTTGCATAAAAGAAAGCTTTAGAGCTTTAAAAGGAACAAACTCTCTCTCTAATCTGTCTTTTGTATAGATATAGATACAGTATATATGCATGTGTATGAACAAAGCTTTAAAAGGAAGAAACTATGTGTGTGTATATAATCCCTGCCCTTTTTATATGTATGCATATATATATATGTGTGTGTGTGTGTGTGTGTGTGTATAAACATATGAACAAAGCTTTGAAAGGAATATACTGTAGTTTGTTTCTTTTAAAGCTTTGTTTATATGGATATGCATATGCTTAATTTATGTACATAAAAGGAAGCTTTAAAAGGACTAAACCATTTATATATAGTCCCTGTCCTTTGTGTGTGTGTATGTCTGTGTATATATATATATAAATGAATATATACAAAAAGCTTTATATACAGAAAGCTGTAAAAGGCATAAACTATAGTTTGTTCCTTTTAAAGCTTTGTTTATTTGCATATCTGCGTGAATATATATAGATGCATATTTATATGTTTATATGCATTTATTCCTACTCCAACACAACTCTATGGTCACCTTTAACCAAAAGTCACACTGAGGGACCTATAGAGATTCCTAGAGAGGCATTTGTAGCAGGTCTGGTGCAATTCTATGGTCAAAGTCTGGCAGATGTTGGCCACAGGGTTGTAAAAACTTCTCACTGTCCTACTCCTCAAAATGGACGCCTCAGCTTTGCTGAGGTAAAAAAAAGGAGTAGGAGGAATGCCTCACGCAGCGCGGAGGGATACCAAACGTGAGGGAAGGAGGAGAAGCGGAAGGGAGCAACTCAATCCTCCCAGTTTGTGTCGCAGCTGAAAATGCTGCTGGTGCTCGATGGGAGGGGCGAGGAGGGAGCTGAGGAGACTGGTTTCATCCGGCTCAAACCAGTTCCAGCCAGTCCTGCGCCAACGGCTGCTCCTTGCCGCAGTGCCTCAGTGCGCAGGCGCCACAATGAGGCCTTTCCTTTTCTCCTCAAGAGTTCTCCTCTCACACACCCCTTTTTTCCTTTGGAGTTTTTCCACTTAATACACAAAGTAGAAACAAAGGAATAAAAGAAATCAGTGGTCTTTAAAGGAGTAGGAATATAAGGAGTAACAAAAATATAATTGTTACTCCTTATTCCTGTTATTATATCGTATGCACAAATAAACACCAAATGCAAAGAGACACACTTACACATCGCCTTGCAAAGCAATGTTTTACCTCAGGAGTAACAAGTTTTTACAGGAGTAGGAATCTAAGGAGTAATTATATATATATATATATATATATGTATGTATGTATGTATGTATGTATGTATGTTACTTCTTATTCCTATTAGTATATTGTAGGTGCAAACAAACACCGAAGGCAAAGAGACACACTTACACATCGCCTTGCAAAACAATGTTTTTTCCCTCAGAGGAGTAAGGAGTAAGAGGCTTTTACAGGAGTAGGGATAAGGAGTAACAAAATATAAATGTTACTCCTTATTCGTGTTAGTACATCGCATGCGCAAATAAACACCAAAGGCAAAGAGAGCAAAGTAATGTTTTCCCTCATGGGAGTAAGGAGTAAGAAGTTTTTATAGGAATAAGGATAAGGAGTAACAAAATACAGTATATTGGTTACTCCTTATGCCTGTTATTATTTGTATGCACCCAAAAACACGTGCTATTATATTGCACTAGGAAGCAAAGAGACACACTTACACTGAGGAGTTTGTCACACTTTGGGCTAATTTTGACATTAAAGAGAGATTAAAGCACATCTAAAGCATTCCACAAACGAAGCGGAAATGGCGAATAATGGCTGCGCAAATGATTATCACACGCAGTTGTGCAAATAAAGCGATATCAGAGATGCGTTGTCACTGAAATCCTGAAAGTAAAAAGATGCGTGTTAATGCTTATTTGGGACCACTTTAAATGGAGGGTTTTGCGTGACGTCGCGTGAAACCCGTTTTGCGTAAGGATACGGTTTTTCCGGGATGTTCACAAGATGAACTCCCGATTGTGTGATAAACACATGCCAGCCTTACAAAAGGAGTAAGGAGTAAAAGGTTTTTACAGGAGTAGGAGTAACATTAAGGAAATAATAAACAAATATCTGACTCCAGAGTAGGCCAAGGAGTAACTCCTAACTCAGCACTTCTACTAGTAGAAACACCAAGCACAACATGGCAGCCAAAAAAGGAGTTAGAAATAAACACTAAGGAGTAATAATACAGAAAAGAGAAAAGAGCAGGAAAGTTGAAAGCACTATAAAAAGGGAAAATTAGGGGAAAGGAAGCAAAGAAGAGCAGAAAAGCACAATAAAGGGGGAATTAGGATTAAACCCAGGACCCTGGGCATACAAAACGGGTTTTGTACCCCCCTTCTTTATTGTCCCTTAGCATAGACTCTTTATAAACCATCAATATTAAAATGTGATTTTATTTTATTTATGCCTTTTTCATGGTGCTTTTCTTTCTCTTAAACTGCAATCTTGCTGACTGACTCTTCACTGCATTGCAGCAGAAGACTATCATAAAACAAAAAGTATTCTATGGAAAATTTCCACTGTTGACATTTTTCTCCTCAAGAGCAGCTGCAAAGCCCTATTTCTCTCTCCCTCTTTTCAATCAGGATCCTGTTTTAAAAGCCATCGTTCTCGCATCGTAAAGAATGCTTATCGCCGTTCCTCAAAGATGGAGCCTCACCTAGGAACTGATGCATCTGATAAACATCCAGACTATTTACTCTCAAGTCCTGCTGCTTATCTCCAAGATAAGACAGGCCTATTGTTCTCCTTGAGTTGTCCTTACTATCAAATTGCACAAGATTCGTTCAGAGAGAGGGTTTGCCATTGCTATCCTTTCAGGCTGAGAGAGTGTGACTTGTCCAAAAGTCACCTAGTCGGTTTCCATTGCTGAGAAGGAATTCGAACCCTGGTCCCCAGAGATGTTTTAATTGGATTATTGTTCATTTTAATCGGATTATTCTATGCCGATTATTTTAATATTTTATTGTTTCTGTTTTAGAGGAAGGAGGGAAAGGGATATTGGGGTTTTGTGTGGTGTTTTAATAGGTAAGCCGCCTCGATTATCTTTGATAGAGAGGCGGGATAGAAATAAACATGTTATATATAATAATAATAATAATAATAATAATAAATTTATTTATTTATTATAATCTGCCCTAGCTTTTGCATAAACCTCCGAAAGTTTGCAGTGACAATGAATATAAACTAAACAAAATAATAATTAACAAACAGATAAATAGATCAAAGTTTTCTTTATCTATTTACGAATATATAAAAATATAAGAGTAACCAGGAGTAGCAAATAATGCAACGCAATGCATTTCGTGTTAGGTTTCTTTGTTTCAAAAGGGCCGGAAAGGAAAAGATGGATGCGATCCTTCTTCCTGTCCTTGCAGCCAAAAGGCGGAAGAAAGAGGGCTTTGGCTGCTGTGGTTGTTGTCGTTGTTGCATCAAGTTGTGTAACTTTATTTGGAGCGAATCCTCCATTGGAGGCAGCTCTGGCTGGGAGTCAGCACAAAAGCCTCCAATCTGCAAGAGAGCAGAGGATGACACAACTCTCAGCCGGATCTTCTTGCCTGCCTTTTCTAGAACGTGGTGGAAATTTCCACACTCTGTGTGTGTGTTTGTGTGATATATATATATATATATATCTCACACACACACACACCATCTCATCCCTTTGTCCTTTTCTCATTTACCCAACTCACTCTTTTCTTTGGGGCTGCTTTTGGAGAGACACACTTTTATAAATCTGATTTCCCCCCCCCTTCAGTGGCGTTGTGCGTTTTGGTGTCGCATCACAAGGCTGGCAAGCGGCGAGGCCTGCACAAAGCGGACGTTACGCAACTCCCCATCTGTCCACTTCCATAAAGGCCCTTTGTATTTCATTTCATTTCATTTTATATCAAGGATTTATATCCCACAAAGGGATCCAAGGAAGTCACAATCATTTAAACGGCAAAAGGTTTTTAAAGAAGTGACATAGTCCAAATCTAAAGTTATAAAAACACTATTAAATATGCTTTGGAGAATTATTATTATTATTATTTTAGGTCTTGGGCTGCGTCTGCACTGCAGGTATAATGCACTTTGGCTCCACATCGGTGCTATGGGATCCTGGGATGTGTAATAGGCGATATATTTTGTCAGAGAGCCTTGGTGCGCCAAGAGAACCACAATTCCTAGGATGCCAGAGCTCTGAGCCATGGCATGTTGCGAACCCAGAACGGAGAACCGGTTCCCTAATGAGTGGATGATGAGATTGAGGCAGCAGCCATTTTAGGACATCCTAAAGAGGCAGTCAGGGAGATAATATCCATCCTTACTCATTGCTGGGGACTGACGCCTGCAAAAAGGAGGATGCCATTATTGTAATTTACTTTTCCCAGAGGTTGTTACGAAGGTGGCTCAGAGCCACATGAGCGAATATTTGGCAACATCATGTGCAGCGCAAGACAACTTTGCAAGGAGGAAACAGGAGCCGAATGAGCCCTGATTCATGCTGCAGCAAGATGTTGCAGAGCACAGAGTGCGCTCTGGTGGGACTTGTGTCCAAGTTGACCCTATTATTACTCTATTATTACTATTACTATTATTATTATGGCAAAAATTAAATATAAAATGGAATAAACTGGAAGGGGTATTTTGATGACAGAGCAGGGAATGTGAGTTTTGCAACCACTGCGGAGAATGTGAGTTTGGGAACAACTGCGCCCGCTTCCCGTTGTCTCTTTTGTGCTTTCCACACAACGGGAGTTAATGCGGCAGCTCTCTGCTGTTTCGTACAATGGCTATTTTAAACAATGTTGTCTATTGTGCAGTTTTAATGCTTGCGCCAACCGGAGACAGGCAGAAACCGCTTGATGTGATAGGACCAGACATTTTAGTTAAAGCCAGGCTTAGCAATAAAGAGCCTCTGCCATTAGGAAGAGTGGAATGGCTAGTTTTGGGCATCGTGAACCACAACAAAAACGGCTTAGTTGTGTCACGTTGCTGTGTGCCTTCGAGACATTTCTGACTTGATCCCAAGGCAAACCTATCACAGGGTTTTCTGGGCAAGGTTTGCTCAGAGTGGGTTTGCCATTGCCTTTGGCTGAGGCTGTGTGACTTCTTGCCCAATGGGTTTCATGGCCGAACCAGGATTCGAACCCTGGTCTCCAGTTGTCGTTGTCCAAACCATGACGCCACACCGGCTCTCTGTTGTTTAAAACATTGCTATTATGTCTTTGACTAAATTTTGGTCCAAATATTTTGGATGCATCGTAATAAGATCTCTCTCCAAAAAGACAATGATGCTCGGAAAGGTGGAAGGAAGCAGGGAAAGAGGGGATAGACTCCATCAAGGAAGCCACAGCTCTTGAGTTTGCAAGATCTGAGTCTGAAAGACTTGAGTTTGCAAGGTCTGAGTTTGAAAGAACTGAGTTTACAAGATCTGAGTTTGCAAGAGCTAAGTTTGCCAGACCCAAGTTTGCAAGATCTGAGTTTGCCAGACTTGAATTTGCCAGACCTGAGTTTGCTAGACCTGAGCAGGTCTCAAGATAACTTCTCATTCATAGGGTTGAAACCATAAGCTGAAATCAACCAGACTAAGGCCCGTTCCGTACGGGCGTAAAGTACGTCCCCAGGACTTACTAGGGTTAGAAAGATACCTTCCCTGCCACAGAGGGAAGAGGAGGCCCTTGTTGCTAATCTCTGCCTCTGGGCCAAAATAACCCGCATTTCTTGCTGGGAGTGGCACCGTTTGCTGTTCCTCCGCCGGCTGCAAACTGGCAAACAAGCCATAAACAACCTCCTATTTTTACAACTCGGACGCGGCAGGTTTTATTATTAGAAGCAAACTTATCAACAGGAGCTTTTGAGGGATGACCTTTGGACACAAGCGAGTAGCCTTGGTGCAAAACAAAAAGCACGCTGTTGCATTTCAGTGCTTGGTTTATGTCTTGAATCGCTTGGGAAAACATTATTTCCATCATCAGCAATATTTAGGGTCGTATCGTATCCATCTAGATATTGGGAAGGTGAAAGGTTAGCAATATTTTAACCTGGAAGGAAAGATTTTATTTCCAGAGACACATCCTGGCTTGCAAGCAGAGAAACCCTATGAAAAGGGAGTCTTCCGGTACCCATTTTACAGAATGTTAAAACGGGGCACTTTAACCCAAGCCCCAAATCCAAAGATATATGGCCATGTTAGTCTGTAGGATCAAGTCTGTAGAGCGATCTTGCAGAGGCTAAGTGGAAATAAAGAAGTTGGCAGCAGGAGCTTTCGTAGGCTTAAGTCTACTTCCCCAGATGCATTTTGCACTGCCTGGAAAGAAAGAAAGAAAGAAAGAAAGAAAGAAAGAAAGAAAGGGCACAGATTTGGAAGGAAAGGGAAGCAATGGGGAAAGAAGGCTGCCATTCCTGCAGGCAGAAAACCCTCCATTTTGTGGGGTTCCTATAAAAAGGCACAGGAAGGTAGAAGAAGATAAACATAGATATGGAGACGGTGGGGCAGCCTATAACCTCCTCTTTCTCTCTCCCTTTCCTCCCTCCGACGTCTTTTTTGGGGGTCTCTCACGTGGTCAAAGGCGATCCCCGTCTTGTTCAAGATCTTTGTCCAAATGCCGTAAGAGGAACCAGCGAAGGGCTGGATTTGCACTCCGGCCGCAATTCTGGCGATGTTTCGGCTGTCCAAATTCACCTGCAAGACATAAGGACAACCACATCCTAATATTACTAATACTCATAATTTCTACCCGACCTCTCCATTGCAAACCCAAACCTATATGGATCCAAGATACTAGGGGGGTCCACCTTTGCCTGGGAATAGTACCATCCATTATGAATTTCAGAGACCAAAGTGGCGGGTCTTGAACACATGCCCACAACCTTCGTAGGGGATAGTGAGAACTGGAGTACCTTCCCCCCCCCCCCCCCCGCCTCCGACTTACCTGCCATTTGCAAAGGGTCAGGCTTACCTGTAGTAGCTGGGGTTTTAAAGTTAAGACTCCAGAATCTCAGGAGGGAAAGACAGATGTGTGTCTATGCCAAGAGAGGGGTCTTCTTGCACCTGGAAAAGAGAATTTGCACAAAGTTTATGCATGCATGCCTTGCACCCCTACCCCACCCTCCATGCTCCTTCTCCCCAAATTGCCCCCAAAATGATCTTTCGTCTTCCTCATTACCCCAATGCTAGGGCAATATGATGTCCTCCCCATTGCTTTGCACCCATTTGGACCCTGTGAGGACTATGCCAGATACTAAGTACCCACCCATGTTAAGGAAAAGTGGGCTTGCCCCCCTCCTTTGCTGCATCCTCTAAGTCTAGGGATGCTAGGGATGCTCTTGTCGCCATGGCAACCTCTGCAGCAGCAGCAGCAGCATCCCTCTCTCAGTGGTCCAGCCGCAGCGGCTGCCTTCCCTTCTTTATAGGGGATGTCTAGGGCCGTTGCACTGCCAAAAAGACGCCGGACGGGGGGACTCCTCCGCGGCAAAGGGGTAAAATAGTAAACCCCCCTTTTTGACAAAATACAGTAGTAATCCCTCCGCAGCCATCTTCCCCGCTTTTCCTCAAGGCTTTGCTATAGCAAATGGGACTCATTTCATTACAAGGCTCTCCAAGGTCCATAGGAAACTGCAGTTGGTCCTCCATCTATACAGGCACCTTAAACATATTACTGTATTCCAATAAGCAAGCCTTGATTGTGCCATCTGAATATAAGGGAATACCATTTTACTATCCATTGTATTTAATGGGACTTGAGCATCCATGGGTTTTGGGATCCGCAAGGGGTCCTGGAACCAAAGCCCAGTGGAAAAGGCCCACAACAAAACAAAAAATGGACGAAGGATAATAAAAACATTATTTAGAGATAGAGCCTCCCTTATATGAAATGCTCAGGACCAGAAGCGTTTTAGATTTTGACTCTGGAGACCAAGGTTCGAGTCTCTGCTCAGCTACGGAAACCCACTGGTCCCAAGTCTCAGCCTCAGAGGAAGGCAATGACAAACCCCTTCTAAACACATCTTGCCAAGAAAAACCTACAATTGGTTTTCCATGAGTTGAAAACGAAGGCATGTAACTCTACCCCCAAAAAACACTGTAGCTGTTTTTAATGTATTTAGGGGTGATGAATTCGAAAAACACAGGCAACATAGAAAAACAAGGCTGCTACCAAGCATACTGATATTCAAGACCGAGGCTGCTTTCACTTGCAGGGCTCAATGCTCTGGCACTCTAGGGTTTGTCGTTTTGCAAGGAACTTTACCTTCTCCGTCAACAAACTACAAAGAGAAGAGGACAGAATAGAAATGTCATTTTTACCCCGCCTCTCCCACAAGATCCAGGCGGCTCACAATAGAACAAAATAAGACAACAAGACAGTAAAACACAGCAATAAAGATGCGCAACAAGAACATGAACTCTCTGTTCCAAATCGGCTATTTGAATTCACATGTGGCTTTTGCAAGCATATGTCAAGCAAAGGACATGCATTGTGCCGATGTGTGTTGTTGTGTGCCTTCGTTTCTGACTTATGGTGACTCTATCATGGGGCTTCTTGGCATGATTTGTTCAGAGGTTTGCCATTGCCTTCCCCTGAGGCTGGAAATGTGTGACTTGCCAAGGCAGGATTCGAACCCAGGTCTCCAGAGTCGTACCAGTGTAGTTGCCACTCAGTCACCTCTCAGTTCGCAAGCGCACTCCTGCTGCTAAGCGACCCGGAAACCTGACCTCCTTGCATTGCATTGCAGCCAAACAAGGGAACGGAAGCCAGGCTGGAATTTTCCATTCCATTCCCAGGCTTGCAGTGATGTGACTTTGCTTATGCGCCAGCGTCTTGGAATGCGTTCAGAGAACGGCCGATTTGGCAAAGGCGAGAAAAGTAAAACACAAAACACAAGAGAGAGCAAGCGATGGATCGGGAGCCTGCGTTATTTATGAGTTGAGAAATGAATCGCAAAGTGCGGCAGAACGATGGCGCGTCTCCCAAAGCGCATTTTAAGCCCTTGCAACCATTTATGGACTATCGGAGATGGATAAAGGGTTGGAGGAACATTAAGTCATGTCCGCAAGCGAGGGACATGAATTGCGTCTTTGTGTATGTTTGTTGACATTGTTGTGCACCTTCAAGCCTTCTTGGACTTATGGCCACCCTAAGGAGTTTATTGCACCGGAAAATTTCGATGTTAAAGCGAGATTAAATGTTGCTATAAGTTGCAAATGACTCGAAGGCGCACAACAACAGAAACAGCAGTACTAGGAAATGTACAGCTGTGGAAAATGTGACACAGTGGTGCCCTCTAGTCGGCTTAAAATGCAAAGTGCATCAAAGGAATGCTTAAATACTTTTATGAGGAGTGTTCAAATGTCACAAACCTTGCAAGCTTTTGAGTCCTCCAGAACGCTTCATCAGATGTAAATCAAAAAGGCGCTTATTGTGCATTCGCCACTGTCTCTGGATGGAGATTGCATGGGTTAAAAAATAAAGTTACATGGGCTGCATCTGCATTGCAGATATAACCCAGTTTCGTACCACTTTTAGCTGCCATGGCGTCCTGTGAACTGTCATTTTGTGAGATATTTAGCCTTCTCTGTCATAGAGCTCTGGTGCCACTACAGTTCCCAGAATCACACAGCACTGAGCCGTATGGCAGCCAAAGTGGTATGAAACTGGATTATTTCTGCAGTGTGGATGCAGCTTTAGGCTCCCATCCAAGTAATAGTGTCCAAGAACAGATGGGATCTGGTACTTTTAGGTTATTTCAGTCATTTTGGATAGGAAAGTGTTTTTAATATCCTTAAAACTAACATATATTTTATAACATGCAAGACATGGTCAAATCCAAGGCGCAATTTTATTGCGGTAAAAATGCAAACCGAAAAATTGCAACCGACTACTACAGCGAGGAGCGTAGAGACGCTCCCAAAACGGAGGCTAGCAAAAGACACGTTGCATAGTGTTGTTATTTCTGGAGCACAACAAAAGGAGAAGAAATACAAAAGGCACTTCCCCCAAACAAAGAGAGAACCAACATTGGGATATCTGCTAAGATACAACCTCTTGCAATTTGTTTGGCTGAAGATGGGAATGGGACCAATTTTGGTTCGGAAGATGAAAGGTCACAACGTTCGTTGTTTCCTTCCGCAACCCAGCAGAAAAGATGCCGGAAAACAAGGACAGAGTCGGACTCTGTTTGCAAACATCTCCCAGAAATAATCTTCAACCAGACATAGAAAAGCGTCCTTTGCAGTGATGCTCAAAACTTTGGGTCCTCCAGATGTCTTGGACTTCAGCTCCCAGAACTCCCAACAGTTGACCAAGCTAGCAGGGGCTTCTGGGAGTTGAAGTCCAAAATGCTTGGAGGATCAGAGTTGGGGAATGACAGCTTTACAGGCTCCAGAATAAATCCAAGTGCTTTCCTAAAGTTCTTTGGACTTAGCGCTCAAGAACAGCAAAAGGATGCTAAGGTCCACTTTCTCCCTTCCAACTTTGGCAATGTATATTTCCACCCAGGATTTTTAAATCCAACGGTTCCAACTTTGGCAATGTAATTTCCCACCCCAGTTCTCTTGAGGTCCCCCCCAAAGCCCACTTGGGTCAATTTGGTTTTACTCCGAGTGACAAACCTTGCTAGGAGGTGCAAGGATGGAGAGGTAGCAAGGACTGGGGCCGGCCCATCAAAACAGCTTGGAAACTTTAGGGTTTTTTGGGACAAAAATCCAACAATTCTCTACTGGCCACATTTGTCCGAACCAACAAACAACCAACGCTTCAACATCGTTCCCAAATTCGAAAACAGAAGAATAGCCAGCGTCCCTCAATGAAAATATAAGGCACCTCCTAGGACAGTGATTCCCAAACTTTGGTCCTCCAAATATTTTGGACTGGGGCTTCTGGGAGTTGAAGTCCTAAAGTTTGGGAACCCCTGTTCTAGGATCTCCATTAAGAAAAATTGGGGATCGAGGGATGGAAAATAATGGAAAGGAATGTCCATAACGGAGAACAAGGCGATCCAAGCTTGGCACAAACCAGGATGGACAAGAGGGTCACAAAATAAACCAGAGCTTGGGAAAATGACCCTTTTTTGGACAAATGTACCCAGAACCTTTGAGCTTATTTGTCCAAAAACATGATTTTCCCAAGCTTTGGAACTTGCCGACTTGAGATGATCTGATCCAACTTTGAGAGAGAGAAAGAAAAGAGACGGATAACCAAGATGTTGGCGATTCAGCTTCCATTGCAAAGCAAGGTCACTTTGGTCCCATTTATATTTCTGCGCCGCCCAAAAGGCGTCAGCCTTGCTCCAGGTTTTCGGCCGCCCGCACGGCAGAGTAGGAGGTGGGCATGTTGGAAAGCTGGCGCCCGAAGAAAGAGGTCGTCCGGCGGGGCTTGACCCTCTTGATCTCTTTTCCTGCGCCAAGAAAAGGAGGACAGCTAAAAGCAGATGGGGACGGACCAGTTTGCTCTCTGCACTGTAGCAATTGCTTGCTATCTATTTAAAGAGGATTTCAATGTGTTTTTAACACCATTTCCTCTCTATACTGTTGCGATGGCTTGTGTTCATGTATTTAAAGAGCATTAAACAGATTTCTCTTGAAGAAAAGACTGCATGCCTGGGAGATGGAGGCATAACCAGGATCTGCCTCTGGTAGCTCTTCCACATTGCAGAAATAAATCAGTTCGACACCACTTCAACTGACATGGCTCTATCTTGTGCAATCCTGGGATATGTAGTTTGGTGGCCTGCTCTGTTTAAAGTCCCAGGATTCTGTAGCATAGAGTCATGGCAGTCAAAGTGGTCTCAAACTGCTCTAATTCTGCAGTGTGGACACACTGGAGTCGCCCACAAATGGGACCAAGAGATCGCCGAATCTGGGTTCAACACTCCTCAGCCACCCCAAATACTTGCGCTTAGGATTTGCATTGTGCATGATGGGAATTTACTGGCAAAGACAAGGTCCCCCCAAAATATATACTCATTTTTGGCCCAGCTTACCTTCCTCGACGTAGTCGATGGTTGAAAGGTGCTGGATGCGGCTGCAAATGACGCTGTTCTGCCGTTGCAGTTTGGGGTGCCGCCTGTCGGACGGGGGGCTCTGGGCTTTGGAAGAATGGGGGGCTTCTCTGGCAATGGGGTCCTGATCCAATCCCTCCGAAGACGCATTCAGCTCAATGCAATACTCAATCAGGCTGCTCATGAGTTCGGCCTGAAAAGGAAGGAAGGAAGGAAGGAGTTACTATATTACTCACACACACATATTTACCTTGCCTTGAAGTGGGTGCGTCGTCTGATGTACCAGACTTTAACTCTCATGCTAAACGGCTGGGGCTGATGGGCTTTGTCATCTGGCAAATCCGGAAGGTGCTGGACTTGGTCTGCAGCCGTTGGCAAACATGACCCTCCTCCCAAGAGTTCCTATAAAGTTGGCCATGCCTCTTTCCAAACACCTTAACATTTCTTCTTTGTATTTCCTTAATGATTTTTTCCTTTACAGCAGGGGCCCTTGGTATCCTTTGCCGTTTGGTTCCAGTGGATGCCAAAATCTGTAGATGCTCAAGTCTCATCACATTCAACGGCGTGTTAAAATGGTGCCCATTATGTAAAATGGCAAAACCAAGGTTTTTCAGCTCTCAAATTAGGCAAAGGTCTGGGATTCTGGAATTGAAACATCCAAAACACTGGAATGCCAGAGTTTGGGAATCATTTGCAAATAAATAAAATATGCAACCCAATACATACCTATCCCAAGCTATTTGGGTTTACATATCTATGCAAGCACCTGGCCACCTACCTGTTTGGAGTAGACTTTGAGTAACTTGTTGACTGGGGTGCCTTCGTTCTCTCCGTCAAACTCCAACCATAGGATGTGTTCCTCCTCGCTTGGGAATGTATGATCCCACGAAAGTTCCTGGAACCGCAGGCCCAGCAAGACGTGCTACAAGGAAAAGAGAGAGAGAGAAAAGACAGACCGCATGAGAGAGAAGAGGAGGTAAACATGGATGGCACCAAGACACAACATTGCAAGCTCATGCATCCTTCCTGAAAACTGGGTGCCATGGCTTTCATGCTGCATTCATAGCACTATGGTTCCACTTTACCTGCCTTGGCTACAGAGACCTGGAATTTGTAGTTGGGGAAGCACTAGAACCGCTTTCTGGCTAAGGAGTCTCAATGCCTCTCCCTTGAATTGCAAACCCTAGGCTTCCAGCGGATGCTGCCATGATGGTTAAAGGGGAATCATAGCACTATCATTGCATCCAGGTTGAGTCTCCCTCCTCCAAAATGTTTGAACCAGAAGTGTTTCGGAGATTTTGGAATATTTGGCATATACATAACAAGATATCTTGGAAATGGGATTATGATTATTATTACTATTGAAGGCCGGCCAGTTACATCTCATCCAAGTTACCTTTTCTTTGCTGTCGATAATGTAGACGCCTTCCAGGCTGATGGCCACCGTCACGGCTTTACGGCCGCCTCGGTGAAGCAAGCTTTGGGCCGGCTTGTCGATTTCGCCAGCGAAAAAGGCACACCTGGAAGGAACGGGGAAGAGACACAATGGGGAAAATACTACACCTATGAGGAGGAGAAGGAAGCCACCGTGGAATAGCGGTTTGAGTGCTGGATTGCAACTCCAGAGACCAGGCTTCGAATCCATACTCAGCCACAGAAACCCACCGGGTGACCCATTTGCCACATACCCGTAGTAAGGCAACTCGTGGCACTTCTGGAGATAGGTCCGGTACAGTTTGAGCAGAGCTGCGCGGTCCTCACAGGCAGCGCCGTCCTCCTCGGGCATCTGGCGGTACGCCCGCAGCAAGCCCTGTTCGTCGGCCGGCGGCTGGGTGGCCCCCCGTTTCCACAAAGCGGAGAGAAGGCCGTGTCCTCTGCGGCAAAGATGGGAGGGAAGGAAGGACTCCAACCTCTCTCTGCGGGGAGAGAAAAACAACAACCCTGCATTTTAAATCCACAGATACAGAGGACCAGATGTATCCAGGCTCCGGAAGGCTGATGCCTCTCTTTACACTCTTGTTGCAGTCCTCAGTTTTCTCTTTCCTCGCCCAACTTTCCATTCTCCTTGGATATTTCTTCTGCTATTTTCCAGGCACGCTAGCCAGCCGTGCCATTTTGAGAGCCGCAAACATCTCCATCCGCCCACGAAATACCATCTGGCTTTCTCCAAGGCTCCATCTTTTCCTCAGGCTTTCCAAACCGGACAATGGGCAATTGTATGCTGTTGGCTTCCCATCCTCCCCACGACCCAGACCTCGCATTCCTGGAAGGCGGATCAGCCCCACATTCCTGGCTCCCTACGCATTTGCGCCAGCTGCCGGAGTCAATCCACCAAGCCTCTCTCTCTTGGAGAAGAGGGCAGACAGGCCAAGTTAGCATGAGATCCCCGAGGAAGGGTCCGGAGCAAGGCAAGTTTGCATGCAAGAGGGTAAGCTGGGCAACACAGACCATGTTTCCATTTACAAAGAAACCTCTTTGCGATCCAAATCGATGGATTGGTTTGGCAGCAGAGCGTGGTTCACACCGCATTTGCAACCTTTCTGCTCTTGCACAGGCCGGTAACTAGGGCTGTGTCCACACTGCAGAAAATAATCCATCTTAACACCGCTTTAACTGTCTTGGCTCAATGCTATGATATTCTTGGAACTATAGTTTGGTGAGACACTGAGTCTTCTCCGTCAGAGAGCTCAGATGCCACAACAAACTGCCATTCCCAGAATGGCACAGAATTGAGCTAAGGCAGTTAAAGTGGTGTTAAACTCCATTATATCTGCAGTGTAAATGCAGCAAAGTTTTGCAAGTTATATTCTGATGTATCGGGTGGCCATAACAAGCACTAGCCATTGGTTAAAGATGGCTGGAGTCACAGCCCAACATAAGGGTGCCATGTTCCTTGACATAAAATCCTTTCAGGGTCCCTCTCATTCTTTGTTCCCAGCCTCACACCTGAACAGAACTTGAACTCCACACATTAAACCTTGCCTCCGCAAGATCCCTGTCCCTAGAGTCACAGAGTTGGAAGAGACTCCAAGGGCCATCCAGTCCAACCCCTTTCTTCTGCCATGCAGGAACTCACTATCAAAGCATCCCCATTGACAGATGGCCATCCAGCCTCTGTTTAAAGACCCCCAAGGAAGGAGACGCCGCCATACTTACTTCAAGAAACACGGCGTGTGCTGTCTGGCGTCATAGGGCCCCAGGTTCACTCGGCATATCAAGGCGCCCAACTCTTCGCAGTCCGCCAGGTCGCAGGGGTACCGCCCTTCCAGGATGTTGTACTTGGCCTCTTCATACATGAGCCGCAGAACATCTTCATCCTGGATCTTGAGGGAGGGAGAAGACCCATAGAGATTACAAAAACCAAGTCAGGAACCAAGGGAGAAGCATGCACTGGGGTGCTAATAGGGGAGTGCAAGGGGTGCAGAGCGCACCAGGCGACACCTGAGAGGCAGGTGAACATCTGGTTGGGTGCAAAAAAAACAACAATCTAAGGGATAGCTGTGTTGGCCATATAGCAAATCCAATAACATCCAAACAACGATGCCTTTCTTGGGCCAACCAAAATGCACAATTATATGTTGCAATATGAAGTCAAAGGCTTTCATGGCCTGCATCCATCGTTTTTTGGGCTATATTGGATCTGGTGGGGTGGTCACTCTTGTCCATCCCAAGACCCTTCCTGCTGTCCTCCTCTGCCAGCCAAGGCTCCTCTGCCATCCATCAGTTGTGGTTGCTGTTGCCACCCAAGAGGTCCTTCCAGGTACGATGGGACTTCTGGCCAATTGGGGCTGTGGGGTGCGTAGGTGCCCCCAAATATATTTCCCAAGCCCTGTTAGGAATACAGGGTGCGCAGCAAGGCGGCGAGAGCAATGCTTGGTGGATCCATCCTGCCTTCCATCCCAGCCACCTCTTTCCAAATCTTGCCACCTATAAACTCACCTGCGCTTCCTTCCTTCTTGGGAAAAAGATGTCTCTCCGGAACTGAAGCGATGGCTCATCTAGAAGGGTGAAGAGAGACAGAGTTTCGCCTATATTCAAGCTCCATTGGCTTGTATAGGCGTGGGGGTGCATAGTCGGGTGCCACGGGCGTGCCCCCCCGTTCATGCTCTGTTTGTTCCTTGCACATAAGCCAAGGACAGCTCTGCCAGGTTTTTGGGGACAGCGGTTGAAGATGGCCAACAGCACTGAGAGAGCATTGCTCACATGCCCACACCTTCGAGGATCTCCTCTCCGGAGCAAGCGGTGAAGCGGAAAAGGAGCTCCTGCCATTGCCGGCAGAGTTTGTACGGCTGGTGCTTCGGCTTCAGCTGCAGCTCTGTAAGAAGGTGAGAAGAAAGGGGTTAATAATAGTAATAATAATAATAATAATGGTTTAGGGATTGCAACAAACGCAACTTACCAAGCATGGGAGAGACCAGCCATAACGCAAAGACGTCCTGGGCATATTCGGGCAGCCGCAGCATCTCCAACACGATCCGGTGCAACTCTTGCGCCGTGACCGACGGCAAGTTGTCCACCGTTAAACGCACCACCGTGTCATCCACAAGGTACACCAGCACATCGTGGTCTGGGAAAACAAAAGGGAAAAAGTAATATCCCCCTATCTATCTATCTATCTATCTATGGAGATCATACAAGTTGAATCTCCCTTATCCAGATTTCTAAAATACAGTGCGCCTGCGCTATAGGCGGGCGCCCCATACGTGGCTCCCTGCTTATGTGGAAGCTGCACGACGGAAGAAATGGATGGCGTGAGCGCCCGTGGCAGCGCACTCTCCCGTGCCGCGAGCATGAGCTCCATTCAATCAAATGGGACTTGACCTTATGCATTATTCGGCTTATGTGGGGATGAGGTCCGGAATGGATGCCGCGCATAAGCCAAGGGACCACTGTATCATCGGTCTGCCCCATACGTGAGAGTCCCATTTTGTTGAATGGCACGTACGCCGCGCCGTGCACAAGACAGTGCCCCATTCATATAAATGGGTCTAGAGCATACGTGCAAAGAGGGTCCGAAAAGCAAGGATCCACTGTACCCCTAACTCCAACGCTATCCACACTGGGCAGGTCATGCTCTCTTAAAAGCCCTATGGATAAATCTTGCCAAGCAAACCCCACAATAGCTTCGTATTAGGGCTGCCGCAAGTCGGAAACGGCGCATAGCAACAACAACCTGGGTTAGTAGAGATCTGCACCCCTCTTCCCAAAGCCCTACATGTTCCCGTTTTACTCACTTCGGGGTCCGGCGGAAGAGATGCTACTCCGTTGCGACCGGTCCCCGATGTTTTGGGGTACGGCGAGCCTGTCCCCCTCCATCTGCAAAGACAAAAGCAAGGAGTAGGGTTGCAAGAGTATGTCATTTGGGCTTTTAAAAACTGCATTTGTTTTTTGGACTTCAGCTCCCAGAAGCCCCAACCGGCTTGGTTTAAAGGACGAGGATGCTGGGAGCTGAAGTCCAAAAAAGAGCTGGAAGAGTATAAAGATGGAGGAGCGCTGCTGTTAGCCAGGTATCCAAGGGACCCTTCGCATCACAGAGTTCTAGTTCTGTATTCCACTTTAATTGCCAAGGTGATGTCCTCTGGAATGCTGGGAGTTGTAGTCCGCTGGACTGCACATCCCAACATCCTGGGCAAATAAAGTAGAATACAGTACTGTACAGGGCTATATAAACAGGACCCATGTTTAGGATTGCTGGGTTCCTTTCGCTAGGGGAAAGCAAAAGTCAAAAAGGACAGGTTGGGTCTCTCTTTTTCAAAATGCTCAGATTTTTGGAGGGATTTTGGATATAATAATAATAATAATAATGATGATGATGTTTATTTCTACCCCGCATCTCCAATATGATCAAGGCGGCTTACGTCAATAAAGCCAGATACACAATTAAACGACCCTCCCTTCCTTAAAACAAACCCCGAATTGCGACCGAGCTGGAATTTGAACCCAGAGCCCTAACCCAACACTCAAACCATTATACCATGCTGCCTTCCCCTGAACCAGATATCCAGAATGTTATTTCAGACAACATCTGAAATAATTATTTTTGCATGATAATAATAATAATAATAATAATAATAATAATAATGACGAATCCATTTTTATCAAATTTACTATTTAAGTTTCACGTGTTTTAATTTATCTAGTTAATTTTTACATGAGTTTTTAGCATAGTGATTATGTTTATCTGCGTATGCATCTTGGTGTTTTGTATTTTATTGTTGATATGGTCAGCTGACTAATCAATAAACATTTGTTGTGGTTAAATAATAATAATAATAATAATAATAATAATAATAATAATTTATTTATATCCTGCCTCTTATATCAGGATCGAGGCGGTTTACGATAACAGTTAAAAAGGTAATAATGTAAAATAAGTATAAATATAATAATAAAAATAAAAATATAAAAATAAAAATATAATCATATAAAATGTAAAATATAAATAATATAATGTAATATATAATGAAAAATATAAAACTAATAATAATAAAAGTTAAAAGTTAAAAGTATAATAATGTAAAATAAATATAAATATAATATATTAATATAAATACAAAAATATAATAATGAAAAATAAAATGTAAATATGATATAATGTAATATATAATGTAAACTATAAAAATAATAATAAAAATATAATAATGTAAAATAAAACCATGATCCTTCCCACCAATACAACCATTAAAACCCCCCTATAAAAATAAAATGACAATTTAATAATTAAAATTCCCCTATAATAATAAAAGGACATTCAGATTATAAACAAAGTTTGATACCTTGAAATGCAAAATATATAAATAAATATTTTGGAGCAATTTTATATTTGGGGGATTCCAGAGAAGGGAGGACCCAACCAATACATTTTATTATTATTATTATTATATTATTTATTAAATAAACCATTTTTAGACCATTATTTGCAATATTTCTTTTTTTGCATGGAACCAAGTTTGCATATACTTGCAAAAAAGTTAAAATGCAAACTTTGAGCCCAGCAGGGGGCGTGGCTAAGGGAAAAGGGGGCGTGGCCAGGTGCTTACATTGCCCAGGTGAGCAGGAAGCAGGTGAGAAGGCAAAGGTAAAAAAGCAGTTTTTTAAAGGAATTTGGGGGTCCATCAAAGGAAGGGGGCTGGCAGGGTCATGCAGGGGGTCTGCACCCCATAAATCTTGCAAAACGGGGGGTCAAAAAACCCCTTCCCATAATTCCAAGCCCTTCTTACCTGGCTGCTTCCTTGCTGCTTGCAAAAGCTCTTCTGATCTGCTGCAATTGCTGCCCAGGGCTCCACCCTAGACACTGCTTGCGTCATCCCTTCCCAGCCCTCCCATTGGTTGCTTTTTCTTTTTGCTTTTTCCCTTCCATCTCTTGGAATTTGCCCCGCCTC
Source organism: Sceloporus undulatus (assembly GCF_019175285.1). Classification (NCBI taxonomy): domain Eukaryota; kingdom Metazoa; phylum Chordata; class Lepidosauria; order Squamata; family Phrynosomatidae; genus Sceloporus; species Sceloporus undulatus. The sequence continues at coordinate 26,801,498 of NC_056530.1, forward strand.
CTCCCAGTGACGTCACAGGCAGAGCAACTTTGTTCCAAGTCTTTTTGTCGTGCGCTCCTACTAGAAACAATACGGTACCGTAAGTGGCTCTGAGAAAGGAAAGGCGCATCTCTGCAGGGCAGGAATTGACGCACTTTGGAGTGCTATGGACTCCTGGGATTTGTAGTTTGGGGACCAGGGAAGGCTGAGTCCAGAGCATTGAGCCAGGGCAGTCAAAGGGCATTATTAGTCTTTGGAAAGACCAAAGTTTCCATTGATGGATTAGCTTTAGGATTTCATTCCTACTATTGTGCCCCCAAATGCTTTAAGAATGACAGAATTGACTGTTGCTGCCCCCAAGTGGCAGCATTTCCAATTGCACCCCCAAATTGCAGAATTTACTACAGTATTGTGCCCCCAAATGGCAAGATTTACTATTGCCTCCCCGAATTTCACAATTTACTATTGCTCCCACAAACAGCAAAATTCAGTATTGTGCCCCCAAATGGCAGGATTTACTATTGCGCCCTCAGATTTCGTGACTGTGGCCCCAAATTGCAAAATTCACCACGGCGCCCCTAAATCCCTGAATTTACTATTGAGCCCCTAAAATGGCAGGATTTCCTATCGCCTCCCCAAATGGCATAATTCACTATTCTGCGGCCAAATTGCCGAATTCAGTGTTGTGACCCCAAATGATAATAATGATAATGATGATGATAAACTTTATGCATACCCTGCCTCTCCAATGAGATCGAGGCGGCTTACAACAACATCAAAATATAAACACAATGCAATAAAATCTCCCACAAACCCATCCACCGTAAACCCTGAAATGAATACCTTGCGATGGCAGAGTCTTGAAAAGGGAAGGTTGAGACTGCAGCAAAAGCCCAAGCAAAACCTTCCCCCAAAATCTCTTTTTCCCTAGTTCACCGGAAGCAAAGGGTCTCCTCCTTCCTTGTTTCAATTCAGTATTATATATATGTGTGTGTGTATATATATATATATATATATACAGTATATGCATGCAATGATTGCAAAAGGAAAAGGCGCTGGGAGGGAGGAGGACTAAAAAGCCAAGCTGCTTCTTCTCGCTTACCAAGTTCTCCATTCATTTCAACAGGAAATTGCGTTTGCAGGATCTCAACCCTCTTGGCTTCCTCTCCGGCTCTTTTCCTGCCCTTCTCTGGAAGGAATCTGCGCTTGGAGGGAAATAAATGACTTGCACAAACCCAACGCAGTCGGGGCCTTTGGTATCCGCCGGGGTTTGGGTTCAGGATCCGCCGTGGATCCTAAAAAACATGGACGCTCAAGTCCTATAATCAAATGCAACAGTTTTGCAAAATGGGTTCTCTTATCTAAAAGATAAAACCTTGCTTTTTGGAATATATGTACTGTATGTATGTGTATATATATATATATATATATATATATATATATATACATACACACACACACACACACACACACACACACACAATATTCTCAATCCATGGATAACTAATACAGAGGGTCAATGGTCCAAATGAGAGGTAGGAATTGTTACTATTATTACTATTACTACTATTATTACTATCCTGCAGGTAACTTCTCCAACGTGTCCAAGCGCCATCCTGATCTTCCATCTGCCTGATAAAGGAACCAATTTCGGGAAGAAGAAGAAGAGACCGTCGGAAAGTTCTGACTCAGGAATGGGAATCACGGCTTTCCAGATGTCGACAACTGCAAGTCCCATCAGCCCCAGTTAGCACAGTAAGCAAGGAGGGATGCTGGGCGTCGCAGTCCGACAACCCTTTGGCTGTCTGGAGTGCGGGTGCCGCCTTTTAGTCTCCAAAGAGCGGCACAATCTCTTTGCAAAGTCTGAGTTTTCCCGGTTAACCTGAAGGTTAATAGCTCACCTCAAAAAGCGGAAGAATGCGTCTAAGGTCATTAAAGATTAAGAAAGTTAAGGATTTGTAGTTTGCCAGGACACTGACCAACACTTTCTTCGCTTCCAGGTCCAGCGTTCGCCAAAACGGCCCTCTTTTTCGGACACAATGTCCAGCGTCGAATTTGCCGCCGGCTGGATTTCGGGTAAAACCGTTATTGTTCCTTTAACTGCAGAGAAGGGACTAAGACAAAGAATGGGGTTGCTGGGTTATTTAACTTAATACTTTCCAAAGAGCGTTGCAAAGTCCAAGGCTGAGCCAGGATTCGAACCCTGGTCCCTAGAGTCCAAGGTCTGCATTGCATTAATGCGCCTCTTTTCTATATATATTTTAATATACATTCTTTATTTTTAGGTCCAAGGCTTAGACCAACGATTCCCAAGCTTTGGTCCTCCGGGTGTTTTGGACTCCAACTCCCAGAAGCCTTGGCCAACAGTCATAGATTCTGGGGTCTGTAGTCCAAAACATCTGGAGGATCAGAATTTGGGAACCACCTTTTTAGACTAGGATCCTTAACACACTGCAGAAATAATCCGGTTTGAGACCACTTTAACAGCCCTGGCTCAATGCTAGGGAAACCTAGGAATTGTAGTTTATTGTATTGTAGTTGTAGTTGAACTGTATGGTTGTTTATATGGCATCTAAGGCTGCATCTGCACTGCAGAGTTAACACAGATTAATACCGCTTGCACCACAATGGCTCCATGCTATGGATTTGTAGGATTTGCAGTTTGTCGCTGCACCAGAGCTTTCCGACAGCGGAGGCTAAACGGCTCACAAAACTACACATCCCAGGCTCT
>NC_056530.1:26807207-26856317 GCF_019175285.1 Sceloporus undulatus
CCCCCCCAGCTACCTCCATATCTTCATGGCCGGCAGCATCTCTGGCATGGCGCAGGTAAGGAAAGGGCATCACTTATCACCAGTATGTGCATGTAACACAACTCCGCGAGAGATATTGCAGCATTGCAGGGCATGGGAGACTTAGTTCCATGTCACCAAGAAGCCCTAGCTATGCTTGGAAGTGGCTGCTATCTGCTTGACCCACCTCACAGGGTTGTTGGCAGTATAAAACAAAGACGCACCGCAGAATTGATGCAGTTTGACGTTGCTTGAACTGCCATGGCTCCATGCTGCACACTCCTGGGATGTGCATTTTGTTGGCGCATCGGAGCTTTATGATAGAGAAGGCTGAATGTCTCGCCAAACTGCAAACCCCAGGGTTTCCTAGCATTGAGCCATGGCAGTTAATGCGACATCAAACTGCATTTCTTCAGCGTGCCAAAAAATTGACCGGTGGGTTCTTCCCTTTCTCTGCTCCGTCGCAGGCGCTGGTCCTGGCCCCGGTGGATCTGGTCAAAGTCCGGCTCCAGAACCAGACCCATCCTTACGGCCGCGGCCTGGCGTCGCCACGGGCATCCCAGCCACGGTACCGGGGTCCAGTGCATTGCAGCGCCAGCATCCTCCGAGAAGAAGGCATCACGGGGTTGTTCCGTGGTGGGATGGCGCTGATGCTGCGCGATGTCCCCACCATGGCGGTCTACTTTGTGACTTACACAGCGCTCTGCCGGGGGCTGTCTCAGGAAAGGTGTGAGCCAGGTGAGAATAATAATAATAGTAATAATTGTTGTTATATGCCTTCCATTTTGAACATGAAAACCCCATATCTTGGGGTTTTCCCAGGCAAGATTTCTTCAGAGGGGTTCACCATTGCCATCCTCTGAGGCTCAGAGAGCATGACTTTGCTTTCATGGCCAAGCCGGGATTCGAACCCTGGTCTCCAGAGTCCTAGTCCAATGCTCAGACACTACATTGGCTCCAATAATAATAATAATAATAATAATAATAATAATAATAATAATAATAGTAGTAGTAATAATAATAATAATACAGCGTTCCCTTGGTATCCACTGTGTTATCCACCATAGATACCAAAATCTGTGGATGCTCGTCCCATTAAATACAACGCCGTTGTAAAATGGCGCCCCTTATATAAAATGGTTTTATCCATGGATACAAAATCTGTGGCTACAGAGGGCCACAGTAGTAGTAGTAGTAGTAGTAGTAGTAATTAATAATCAACATCACCATTTCTATCCCACCTTTCCCCCTGACTGGGACTCAAAGTGGCTTGTTGGGGTTGTGTGCCTTCAAGCCGTTTCCGAACTTGTGGTGACTTATGGGCACCCCATTCTGGGGTTTTCTTTGCAAGATGTGTTCAGAGGAGATGTGCCATTGCCCTTCTGCCATGCAGGAATACATAGAATAACATATTTGGAACGGACCTCGAGGGCCACCCAGCCCAGCGCCCTTCTGCCGCCATCCGGTTAATAGTGTTAAAGAACTACTTTTGCACATTGAACTCTGTGTGCAAGGAGGGAAGGACAGTCGCTGCGGAAGGAGCCAAATGACCCCAAAAAACTAAGTCGGCTTATCTATGCGTCAATATATGTTTTATACTCTTACTCAAAAAGGAGTCATCCGTTGGTGAAAGCCAGGAAAGTAATCCATCCTGGAAGCACCAATCCTTCTCTGTTTTCTTACCCATGAAGCCTTTAGTGTGAGCGCAGTTACGCCTGTTTGATTATTCACGGATTTGATTAATATGTTCTCTCTACGAATACCTAGCTCCTCCAGCGCAACTCTATGGTCAACTTTAACTAAAAGTGGCACCGAAAGGCCTAGAGCTTCCTATAGAGGACACTCTACATTGACCACAGAGTTGCGCTGGAGGACCTAGAGATTCCTAGAGAGGTCTCCCCTGAGGTTAAAACATGGCATTTTTGTTACTTCTCCTAACTCTGAATCTGCTCCTTCCCCGCAGGCTCTGCCACGGTCCTGATGGCGGGCGGCTGCGCAGGGACGGCGTCGTGGGTCCTGGCCACCCCAATGGACGTGGTGAAGGCCCGCTTGCAAATGGATGGGGTGAAGAAAGTGGAGTACGCGGGGGTCCTGGACTGCGTCCTCACCAGCCTCCGTCGGGAGGGTCCCCGGGTTTTCCTGAAGGGCCTCAGCCTCAACAGCCTCCGGGCTTTTCCCGTCAACGCCGTCACCTTCCTCAGCTACGAGAACCTCCTCAAGCTCCTATGTTGACTTGCGCTGGCGCTGGTTTCCCTCCATGGACCAGGGATCTCCTTACTCCACATCTTGCTGGATATTTTGCTCATGAAGATGTCGGATCAGATGCACAGGCCGCATTGGACCACACTGATTTGGTTAATATGTTCTCTCTAGGGATATGTTATTTGTGGTTTCTCCATATTCGCGGGGGTCTTGTGCCCCTAACCCTAGTGAATACGGAAGGACAAGTGTATATATATTTCACTTTCACCTCTTCAGAGTCTGGAGACAAAGGTCCAAACTTGGTGGAAATGCCACCAATGCCATCAGCATTTCCCAAGGCGCATCTACACTGTAAAAATGCACAAGGCAGTTTGACACCACTTTAAGTGCCGCATGTCACTTCAAGCTACAAAATCCCGGGATTTGTTGTTTTACAAGTTCTTTTAGCCTTTTGCTGCCAAAGCGTCGGGGTGGACCTTGCAAAACTACACACTCCAGGATATGATGGAGCCATGGCAGTTAATGTGGGGTCAACCCACATTATTTCTACAGTGTAGATGCACCCTGGGAAACGATGCTGGCATTTTCCCACTGAGTTTGGATCCCACTCCAGACTCTCCAGAGATCAAAATGAAATGTTGCCCCAAAATTTCCATTTCCTATTGCTGGAAAATGCCCTCTAAGGGCTCAGGAAGGCTCAAAACATGTCAGCATGGCCTAGTGGTCTGAGCATTTGGACTCTGGAGACCCGGGTTCGATTCCCAGCTCAGCCGTGGAAACCCAGTGGCCGACCTTGCGCAAGTCATGCTCTCTCAGCCTCAGGGGAAGCCAATGGCAAACCCTTTCTGAACAAATAACACACTGTGAGAGGTTTGCCTTAGGTTTGCCATGAGTCCAAAATGACTTAAGAGTCTCTTCCAATTCTGTGATCTGTGTTTTTGTCACTTTCATGGGGGGTCTTGCACCCCTAATCCCAGCAAATATGGGTACCCCACTTTGTATACTCAAAATCCCATAGGATCATAGCTGTGGCAGTTATGTGGCCTAAGACTACTATCACTGTGGATGCAACCTATGTGTTAGTCTCAGCTGCCACACATTGCCCACGCAGGTGCATTTGTGGCAAAGCTGCGCGGCGCCGTTCGCATGCCAGGGTCTCCTCCCGTCCCAATTCATTAGGACTAATGCGTTCCCTTTCTTAACTAATTTAAGTCATCAGCCGCTCACCCGGAACATGAATTTTATCACTTGAGTTCATCTCGGCAAATTTTATTGATGTTAAAAGCGGAGGTAAAAGCCGGCTGCCCATTAGGACTTGGCAGCACGCAGAGGGGGAAGTAATTGCTTTTCTCGATGGCGCGAGATCACTCAGCGTCGCAATAAATGCGAGGCGCGCAGCAACAGACGGCCTTTCGGCTCGTGGAAGAACACAAGCCGGGGCTCAGGTTTAGGCTGGAATGTCGTTGACTTGCACGCAAAGGGACATTTCTATGCATCGGATGCATGTGTGCAAAGGGTTCTTTGAATGCATCCGACGCATGCATGCAGGGGATCTTTGCGTGCATCTGATGCATGCAAAGAGATTTTCCCATGCATCTGGAGCATACAAAGGGGTTTACAAAGGAATTTGATGCATGCACGCAAACATGCGTCTTGCAGAAGTCAGCTGCAGTCTACGAAAGCACATGCTACCAATTTCTTTCTTTCACTTATGATTGCGCTAGTTGAAAACAACGGAAGCATAGCGCTATAGCGATAGAAATTTTCACGCAGTCACACAATCGCGCTGTAACGGCGATATAAAAATGAAAGAGGAACGCAATTATGTCCCACATCCAAAACATGATCTCATCCATGTATTGCTTAATATATCATGATTGAACATTTCACCCATGTGCCGTTTGGGCACTACTGGTCATGCCTGAACATCATGGTACCGTCCCGAACCAAACAAAATAACAATTCCTATATTTCATGACGTTATTTTTATCCGGTTCGAACAAAACCGTGCCCTGTGCCTCAAAATAAGACGGACATCTACTCCGAAAACGATCCTAGCAACGAGAACGAATTGTCCGTACTGAAAAGGTTTTGGGAAAAGGTCCTGGATTGCTCCGCGAATAGTTTCCCGCCTTGAGTCCTTATATTAGAAGAAAGATGAGATATAAGAAAATAAAATACTAATACTAGTAACAGTGCGAATGAATCGTCATTGGCTTCCGCACCTTCGCAATGGCGCAATTGAAGCCCCATTGGCAAACCTTTCGTGGGGGTTTGGATAAGACGTTCCAGGAGCATTACAGATTATTCCGGGGAGAAGTATAGGATGAGTACAATGTTGTGTAACAATCTCCATGCGAAATCACGACGGGACGATTTCGTTTTATATCCCCCTGTGATAATCCCCTTGGTCTCCAAGATCCCTTTGCAGACTGATTTCCCCGACCAACAACTTGCAATGTAGCAGCGGCATTAAGGCAAACTGGGTTTTATTTTAAGCACGAGGTTTTGTGGCTATCGACCCACTTATTCTGACGCAGCAAATGCCAGCGTGGTGTTGCGGTGTAAGTGTTGCGCTAGGACTCTGGAGACCAGGGTTCGAATTCCTGCTCGGCTATGGAAACCCGTTGTGTGACCTAAGTCAAGTCCCATTTTCTCAGCCCCAGAGGATGGCAAGTGTCCTGAAGACTTGCCAAGAAAACCCCAAGATAGGGTCACTTTAGGGTTTCCATAATTTGCAAACCACCTGAAGGCACACAACAACAACGACAACAACAGAGTCAAGATATAAAACCTCTTTATACAGTCAAGGGACCATTTGCAGGAGATCTTTCAATCCGCCAGATGGAGGCAGAGGACGACAAATCGAAGTTGCCGACCTTTTGAGTTGCATTTCTTCTTGGCAAAGAGACCAAACTCCAGCAGCCACTGCCCTTTCCAACGCATTCCCCTTCTTCTATATTTGTGGGACTACAATCCTCACAATCCTTGGCCATATTGGTGGGGATGATGGGGGTCTTGCAGGCACACATCTGGAAGGCACCAAGTTGGGGAAGGAAGCGGTTGCTCTTTTGGGCGTTTTGATGCAGCTTTAAATAATTAGAAGCAAAGACGGCAGATGAAATATTCCTGATCACGTCTCCCTAAATAACCGAGAAGGAATAATCCCCTCGTTTCACCTTGATCTGGGAACTTTAGCCCCTTTAGCAAAGATTTAGCGTATCTACATGCATCAGATGCATGCAAAGATCCCTTTGCACACATGTGTCAGACATATGCAAAGATCCCTTTGGACACATGCACTAGATGCATGCAAAGATCCCTTTGGACAAAGATCCTTTTGGCATCAGACGCATGCAAAGATCTCTTTGGACACGTGTATCAGACACATGCAGAGATCCCTTTGGACACATGCATCAGATACATACAAAGATCCCTTTGGACACATGCATCAGATACATACAAAGATCCCTTTGCACACATGCATCAGATGCATGCAATGATCCTTATGCCTGCATGCGTTGGAACCAAAGCTGCATGGTTTTGCCACCAGCTTTAAATCATGGTCCTCCAAATGTGGCTAGGCCCTTTCAGTCCTGGTTGGCGTGTGCAGTGATGAAGAACGCTGTGAGCTACAGTCTTGCAACATCTGGAATGGCACTGGTGTGGCGCAGTGGTTTGAGTGTCGGACTCCGGAGACCAGGGTTTGATTCCCAGCTTGGCTATGGGACCCATTGGGTGGCACTAAGCAAGTCACACTCTCTCAGACTCGGAGGAAGGCCATGGCAAACCTTCTCTGAACAAAGCAGGATAGCTTTGCCGTAAGTCAGAAACGACTCGGAGTGACGCAACAACAGCAAAACCCATCCTTGTACTTGACAGTATCTGCTTTTTTGGAAGGGGATGATATGCTTTGCTCTGGTCATTCTCAGCATGGCTTCCTCAGGTCCTAACATGGCTCGCAGAGACGAGAACAAAGCGGAACAAGTTCCTAGACCTCAAGGTGAAGCCGGGAAGCTTGCAAAAGGCCGCGTCTTTTAGATACCCGGCTTTTCCAAGGTGCTTTTTCAAGTTCCCTTCTCGCATCCCCTCCTATTTGCAACTCTTCAAAACGGAGGGAAAGGAAAAGAGAATGGACATTTTTGCCGTTCAAATGCGCCAATTAATTGGCTCCATGCTGCGCCGGAGGCAAAGGTGCTTTGCAAACAGCTCCCTTTCCTCCTCTTTGGTACCTTTGCCTCGGTTTCCCTTTTGGAAAGATGGTGGCAGGTTTTGCAAAAATGCAAAGGGGGGAATTATTTTGATCTCCTTTCCTTTCGAGGACGCACAGAGGCAGAGATCCTCTCAGCTGGATATTGGGGAGGACGAGAAGAAGGAAGGCACCCCTCTCCAAAAATAAAGGCCGTCAAACCCAACCCCGTCTCGAAGCCTGTTCTCCATTTTCCTTTGATGCTTCCCTGCCTGCCCTCCTCCCTTTTTTCTTCCCTTCGTTTTTGAGTTTCAGATCTGCCAAGCTGTCAAAGCCTGTTTAAACAACAGTCTCCCGCAACTGGATCCGAAGGGAGGCTTATAATTAAACGGATGACAGGCGCGTGGCGGTGAGGAACGCGGCAAGAGCCAGAGAAAGCAAGGCAGGGGACGAGGGGCCTTAGAGTCCAGGAAGTTGGGTATCTGTGGCAATGCAAAGGGATCATCCGCATGGGTTATTTACTCCAAATCCCCCCTTCGATGCACCCTGTTTACATGAATGCAGGGCCGAAATCCCAAATTGGCATGGATTGCCTTCACACTTCGGCCTTTCTTCCCCTGAAACCCGACTTTTTGCTTTGGGTTTGCCATATATACTTGCATGGGGAGCCGTGGCAGTTAAAGCGGTGTCAAACCGCATTAACTTTGCAATGTAGATGCCACCTAGACTAGGTGACTTTGTGCCTAGACTTTGTGCATTTGACCCTAGTCTGTCTACTCTGCCTCGCAGTGCCTTTCTAGGGTCTTCAGCAGAAAGTGTTAAAAGGGTTAAACCGCATTAATTCTGCAGTGCAGATGCATCCGTACTCTATAGGATGCTGCTGGCGTTCCAGTCCTGGAGACGTTATGATGAAACGAGCCGTTCTTTTACAGTCCTTGCATTCCCGGCCACAGAGACGCGGATGGTGCCTGGCAAGCATTCAGCTCCATATTGGAGCGCACTAATCACTTTGGCGTTGATTTGCATGTTAATAGCTTCTTGGCTCTTTGATTTGATTTATTTTTTCGCCCCCTCTTTGCCTTCACTATTTTGCCTTTTCTCCCCCCAAATCCTTGAGGCTAGTCTCTCTCTCTCTATATATATAGGACAAACAGGAGCGATGTGGAAAGATTGCCTTTCAATGCTCCAGTTTGATCTCGGCACAAATGCGCAGAGACAGAGTCCCTTCTGCTGCTGCAGCCTCGGTCCCCGGTGAATGCTAAATGCGGCTGGAAATGGGATGCAAAGCACCTGAATAAATATAAAGATTGATTTGCATAATAAGTCCGTGGGCGGGTGGGGGGCTGCGGTTTTCCCGGACCAGACGAAAAACGCACAATTTGGACCGATTTTGGGGACCTCCTGTCTGTCTGAACGCCTTTTGTTTGGGTCCCCTTTCCGTCTCTGCCAGCACCGCATCCAAAGAAGAAGAAGAAGGAGCAAGCTTACATCCCTGAAAGCTTGGATGGAAATAAAAACAGCATTTGGAAAATTGATGTTTCTCCTCTCTTCATGTTGACCCCAGTTTCCCAAAGAAGAAGCCTGCCTTGCACATATATAGCTGCACATGCACAACCAAAACCCATGGCGATGCGACGGAAGAAATGGAGGCCTGGCCTATTTTCCCTCTCCTTTCTTTCCTTCCCTCCCACCTTCCCTTCTTTCTCTCTTCATCCCTCCCTGCCGCCCCAGTCTCTGCCAATGGCTGGCTTGGTTTCGGCTGCCAAGGGGACGTTGGCAGAGCTAAAATTGGCATCGCAAAGACTGGGGTCAGAGTCAGAGATGCGTGGCGCTTTTACCTGCAGGCTTTTACCTGCTAAGTAGCAAAGGTGGAAAGCGCAACGCAGGGTTTGAAAAACCCCCCAAAATCCCACCCAAGGGGTCCTCCTTCACCTGGGTCCTTGTCCTGTTTTTGCAGTCAAGCTTGATCAGTGGCTTTGCCTCTGCTGAGCATCAAAGGAGTGCAGTGTGTGCATGTGTGTTTGATACGGCATCTGATGGGGTTTGCTTCCAGGATCCACAGCGGAGACCAAAATCCATGGATAAGCTTTAGTCCCATTATATACAACGGCATAAAGAATTTGCAAAACCAAGCTTTGCTTTTTGGAATGGTTTTTTTAAAGAGGTATTATCAAGCCGTGGATGATGGGATCCATGGATGGAAAATCTGTGGATAACAAGGACCGACTCTATGTGTGTCTATGTATGTATATATGTGTGTGTTAGATGTATGTGTGTGGATTGGAATTGCTGGATTTGGATGCAAAGCCCCTGAATAAACATAATATTTGGCTGGTGGAAGCTGTGGATGAAGGATCTGAGGATATCAAAGACCAAATGTATGTGTGTGCATGGATGTATATGTGTGGTGTGTGTATGAGTGTGCATGTCTTTCTCTTTCTGTATGTGTATATATGTGTATATGTGTGTGTGTGCATATGTGTGCATCTCCCTCTCTCTCTGTGTGTACATGTGTATGTGTGTGTGTGTGTGTGTATATATATATATGCAAAGGGATCTTGTAGTATCTTTGAGTCTAACCGTGCCAAGGAAGTTGTAGCCAAAGCTTTTGCAGACTTGGTCTCCTTCCTCAGATGCGTTCCTAGACTAGAAGTAATGCAGTTTGACATCTCTGATGCATCTCAGGACGCACAAAAGGTTACGCTGCAACTTCTTCGGCGTAGCTAGTCTCAAAGGTGCTACAAGACCCCTTTGCACACCGTATGTCTGAATATATATGCATGCGCATGTGTGACATCGGCAGAAAAACTGCACAAAGTCCCCCATTTTGAGGGCTGCTTCTGCCACTGGGTTGCAAATTCGGACAAGGGTGCAAACTCCCCCAGTTTTGGGGGCCTCTTTTTGCCAGTCTGATCCTGGAGGTATCATTCAAACCAGAGGCAAAAAAATCCCTCTGCAAACCAGAGATGGGATTTATGACGCCCCGTCAGATGTCAAGGAAGATGACAACGTTGCGACAACCTCAATCACCATTGTTCCTGATTGACAGCAGATGGTTAACTCCCCAGTCAAGTGTGTTTACACCGAGTGGGAGGAAAGGGATGGTGTTCGATATAATCTAAACGTCTGGGCATTCCTTCCCTTGCCGCCAGATCATCACAGCCGAAACCAGAGGAATCCTTTTCTAGCTCAGATCCATGGAAAAGCTTGCAGAGCTGCAAAGCAGAGCTCAGTACCAGGCCACAGATTTCCAGGCTGCAAAAGCAGAGTTCAGTTCCATGCGGAAGCTCTTAAGGAGGCAAAGCCTGGTTAGTCCTATGCAAGAACCTCTTGCATTGCAAAGCAGAGTTCAGTTCCATGCAGAACCCTCAAGGAGGCAAAGTGTGGTTTAGTCCTATGCAAGAACCTCTTGGGTTGCAAAGCAGAGTTCAGTTCCATGCGGAAGTCTTAAGGAGGCAAAGCCTGGTTTAGTCCTATGCAAGAACCTCTTGCGTTGCAAGCAGAGTTCAGTTCCATGCAGAACCTCTCAAGGAGGCAAAGTGTGTTTAGGTCTATGCAAGAACCTCTTGGGTTGCAAAACAGAGTTCGTCAATGCAGAAGTCTCAAGGAGGCAAAGCTGTTTAGTCCTATGCAGAACTTCTTGGGCAGGAAGGTGTGCATTTTGTCCCTTTGAGGGCAACTGTGGTGCATCTTTGGAAGGGCTTTGGCGACTTCGAGGGGCTGAGGATGTGCAGAAACAGTGTTGGTGTTTGCAGTAGGCCATGCTCCCTCCCAGTGCTGTAATAACTCCCTTTTGCTCGTGCTCCTTTCCCTTTTAGTAGAGAGCCGGCGACGCTCCTCTTTCGGAGAAATTAGAATTCCAGTGCCGGCGCCCATCTTAATTTGGGTGTCACACTTGGATCCAGACAGCCAACTCCGGAGAGCTTGCGCTCTTACCAGCCCAAAATTGCCTGCTCTTCCTTACTAAAACGGCAGAGCTCTTTTCGGCATGTCTCAGTGCACCCAGAGCCCTCCAAGGTTTGGGAGCCTGGAGGAAGCGGCGGATGAGGGCGCCAGCATTGATGGCATGCGGCAGACGGCGTGTGTCTGCTGGCTGTCATGTGCGAAGGCGACTATGTTCATTTGCTAGACCCCATTCTCCAGCCTTTGCAAGGTCTAGGTCAGGGGTGGAAACCTGTCGTCTTTCAGGATTTGTTGATTTGCAACTCACAGTTGCTCACCCTTGGCTATGTTTGCTAAGGCTGATGCGTACCTTCGACAGTTCCGATTAATCTTGCCATTCCACTTTCTCTCGTCTGCGTTGAAAATGTCCCAGTTCTTTTCTCCTTCTCCCACTTTAGCCCTTAGTCCTCTTAAGTCCAATAGTCCAGTGCCCATTGCATCATGACATTGGCGCACCTTCTACATGGCGCATGGCACCATGGCGCGATTCCAGTGAGCACCCAACGGCACAACGTGGAAGGGGCATCATCATGGCACGCCTATGGTGCCCCTTCCTCCGAGGCCGGGCTTGTGGTTGCCGCAGCCCCAATCCCTTGTCTCACTTCGGTTGCTGCAATCTGGGTTCAAAGTGCAAAAAGACTCTGGAATTCACAACCCAGTTACAGAGGTAGGCAAGTCACACACTCTCAGCTTCAAGGGAAGACAACGCAAGCCTTCTCTGAACAAGTCTCTGCCAAGAAAACCCCACGATACGTTTTGCCTTAGGGCCACCATAAATCGAAAGCCCTTGAAAGGCAGGCGACAACAACAACAACAACAAAGCCACAGTGCAACGTAAGGACGCACAACTGCAATGCACAATTTGCAAAGGCTACATACGGATGAACATGCTGTCTGAGCAATTCCACTCTTACACCCCCCAGAATATGTCCATTACGCAATGGCGACATTCTGGCTCCGCAGACTAGTGTGACCTACGCATGAATATGTCCTAAATGATATAGCCTGTAGGAGTTATAGCAAATGCGGTCGTCCCTCCACATTTGCGGCTTTGGCTTTGGGCGGATTGGATTATTCGTAGATTTTGATTGACATGTTCTCTCTAGGTCCTCCGGTGGGACTGCTGCCAGATGTGGACCATAGAGTCACAGTGGAGCACCTACAGAGTCCGAGAGAGAGTATGCTATCAATGTAACTAAACTTTTTCGACATATACATAAGTAAATACATCTGTGCACTGACCCATGGATAAGTCACCTGTTTTTTGGGGGTCAATTTTGGACTAAAATTTTTAGACTTATACAGGAGTATATACAGTTCTTGCCAAATGGGGGGTTTTGGAAAGTATGTGTTGATCTCCAACAGTGGCTAAAAACTACAACTCTCCCTCCAAATTTGCGGCTTTGGTATTTGCGTTTTGATTATTCACGGATTTGATTAATATGTCCTCTCTAGGAATATCTAGTCCTCCTCCAGTGGAACTCTATGGTCAACCTTAATTAAAGGTTCCACCGAAAGACCTGAGATTATTCCTAGAGAGGACACTCTAGTAGGCCTTTGTAGCTCTCCAGTGCAACTCTATGGTTAACCTAACAAAGTGGCACTGAAAGACCTAGAGATTCCTAGAGAGGACACTCCAGTAGGCCTTTGTAGCTCCTCCAGCGCCACTCTATGGTCAACCTAACTAAAAGTGGCACTGAAAGACCTAGAGATTCTAGAGGGACACTCTAGTAGGGCCTTTGTAGCTCCTCCAGTGGGCAACTCTATGGTTAACCTTAACTAAAAGTGGCACGGAAAGACCTAGAGATTATTCCTAGAGAGGACACTCCAGTAGGCCTTTGTAGCTCCTCCAGCGCCACTCTATGGTCACCTAACTAAAAGTGGGCACTGAAAGACCTAGAGATTCCTAGAGAGGAAACTCCTAGAGGCCTTTGTTAGCCCTCGCAGTGAAACTCTATGGTCAGTGTCGTCGGATGTTGACCACAGAGTTGCGCTGAAGGACTTAGGATTCCTAGAGAGGCAATCCTCCAAGTAAAAACCATGGCCTTTTTGTCATTTGGTGGTTTCCCCATATTCACGGGGGTCTTGTGTGCTCCTAACCCGAGGCAAATGGAAGGGTCAAGTGTATGAAAAAAATGGCCCTAGAGCCGGCTGCCTTCTCACTCTGCAGTCCCAGGTAGACGCGTTCTAAATGAAGAGGTTCAATTTACTGTCCCTGCCATCCCAGGCCTACTTCAGCAGGAAAGGCAATGAGAGAGAGAGACAGCTTTCTTTTTCCTGGCATTTATCAATTGTCTCCCTTCATACAAATTAAAAGCGGAGGGTGGGGGGTCCGGAGGAAAAGCCGACAACATTGTGCCAAAAGAGAGAGAGAGAGAGAGAGAGAGAGAGAGAGAGAGAGGCTCTGGATAGCAAAGTCCTCGGAGCCGCATAATCGCTTCATTACTTTGTCAGATGTTTGCGGTAATACAAGTCCTCCTTTCTTAGGAAGGAAGAAAATTAATGCATTTCAAAACAATCAAATTACTCCCATTAGGAATTTAAAAAAGCACAAGGGGGGTGTATGGGGTAAAAGGAAGGCGGAGGAAGGAAAGGTAAGGGAATTGTAAAGGTAAAGCAAAAGACAACGGGAACTTAATCAAATTAGGACGGGCGAAAAGCCGGAGCTTAGACATATATATATATATATATATATATATTCTTCTCCCTCCTGTTTTTCTTTTTTGCAAGCAAATGACTTCCAAGCTATCTTTATCCCATGCGTCTTTGATGTGGGAATTATTGACAGCCTTGTATATAGGGATATCTCTGCTCCGCCAGCAACAAAGACCCTTCTATCATCATATTAATTGGGGGAAATAAAGTTTTAACCCTTCCGGCATCAAGAAAACTGGGTTTGTATTTTTTAGGGTTTAGTAGAGGATAACAATGGGATTTGTCGGTCGGTTTGTCAACTGGGTTTGGCAAGAGACCCCCAAGGGCCATCCAGTCTGACCCCGTTCTGGATAAGAATAAAATAAATACTCGTTTCCAGGATAAATATACCCAGCTCCCGAATTCATGCCTCATAGGGCATCATATAGCGCAGCGATGTCCAAACTCTGGCCCTACAGGTGTTTTGGACTTCAGCTCCCAGAAGCCTCAGCCATCGTGGCTAATGGTCCGGGGATCGGAGAGCTTCTGGGAGCTGAAGTCCAAACGCCTGGAGGGCCAGAGTTTGGACATCCCTGGTATAGGGGAATTATGATTTCCAAACAACATTAGTGTAAAAAAGCATGACTAAGGTTCTGTGTGGTGTGAAATGGGAGGCAATCAATGGCGGGGTGGGTGACGCCATGAGTAGCCACGATGGGTGACCGCAACCCTAGGGATGCCAATGGCCACCAACAGCGTCTCTTCTGCTGCCTCTTCTCCCAGTCTGTCTGATGGAAGAAAGCAGAAGCAACAGCAATGGTGTCAATGGGAGGGTGCGGTGGTGCGGATCGCACCAGGTGACACCCCAGAAAAGGGGTGACACCTAGTTCGGTCCATCTCCAAATTGCAGGGTGATGACCCCTACAATGGGTGCTTCCATCGCAACTCTCCAGCCACTTTCCCGGGAAGGACACACTGCGGCTGCAATGGGCTGAGCTAGATGACCTCTGAGGTCCCTTCCAATATAATTCTACCAAAGAAGGAAGAAAGAGGAAGATATCATTCCAGGAATAAGAAAAGTGGCATCTTTGATGCAGGGTGGGTGTTAGAAATGTTAAATGCACGCAAGGCGAAACCCAGTGCAAGGGAAGACAAGCACTTTGAAGCATGATCAGTTTTACTGGGAGAGAGTGAAACACCTTGGAAATCTTAACAGCCCCCTTGAAATCAATTGGGCCTTTAACAGGCTTGCTTTGGGCTGGATCGGGCCCATCTCTTGTGGAATCAAAGGGACTTCTGTTTCTCCTCCGCTTCACATTCGTTTCCCCCAGCGATAAAAGAACGACCCACAAACGGCGTTTGCACGCATAGATGCTCCCTCTCTCTGGAATCCCAGGCTGGTTTTTAATGGGGGGGGGGGGGGAACTGACAACGTCGAAGAATGAACTGCGACGCGTCCGTGGCACGGCGGAGTGGTGGGGCAAGTGTGCGAGCCGCACAAAGTCGCGCCCGCTTAAGCCCATTGATTTCAAGGAGCTTAAGCAAATTTAACTCGGGGGCCTTGCAAAATGCAACTCACAGCAGCGTGTAATGACATTTGGATGGCTTCCTCCCTTTTTTCCTCCTCCTCCTCCTCTGTCTTTCTTTTGCAGCAGGGATCTGCGACTTTGAAAATCCACGAAGGGGAGACCTCTGCAATTTTCAATGGGGTATGCACCCATTCAAGCCTATGGGGCCTGGATATGCGCAAGCCTCCGTTTTCACAAGGGGGTCCGGAACAGATTCCCCCATAAAAACGGAGGGCCAACTGTAATTTTAATTTTGCTAATGTCACAACTGTTAGCATTACACTGGATGCTATATGGGAATTATGATTTATGGGTCACATTAGTGCGAAGAAGGCATTGCTACGGATTTTGTACGGTGTGCAACGGAAGGAAGAGGTCATTTGGGGGGTGACGCCATGAGTGACCGCACCAATGACACTGACCCTAGAGATGGCACCGGCTGACCCCTCTTCTGAGGTGTCACCCATTCTATCCAAATCCCCCCTTAAGAGACCCCCCAAGAGTCATCCAGTCCAGTCCGCTAAAGCCATGCAGGAATGCACAACCAAAGCACCCCCAAGAGATGGAGAGACCGGTGCGACGGCATCTAGAAACCCCACATTGCTAAGAAGCGGACGACTTCTGGGATGCAAGAGGTGCTGGAACATATCCTCCACCCTCCGGCCCTCGTTCCAAAAGTTGCCATCTATATACGGGAGCTGAATGGAAATCCGGACAGAAATAAATGCAGGGCAAAACGCTCAGGAGCTTGATATAATCAGGAGGACAGCGGGGCTGAGAGTCGCAGAGAAGGCTTCTGGCGCCGACGCTGAATCACTCTCGCGCACTCCTCCTTTTTGCATTTTTTGATCCTGTCTTCCCACCGCTGGGAAGCCTACTTAGATTTTCTCACCCGCTGCTCCTGCCGTGTTTTATTCCGGGAGCAAGGCTACTCTGAGAGGCGGGTTGGACTCTGTGGCAATTCAAACCCAGATTCCCCTAATTATATCTCAGTGCTCCCCTTGGTCAACCTCTTCTCTCTCTCGAGTCTATAGCCTCCTTTATATCTGGACGATGTCCTTATATCCATGACAGCTGGTGCAGTGTAGTGTTTTGAGTGTCGGACTATGACTCCAGAGACCAGGGTTCGAATCTACGAAACCCGATGGGTGACCCTAAGCAAGTCTCACTCTCAGGCTCAGAGGAAGTCAATGGTAAACCTCCTCCGGACCAAATCTTGCCAAGAAAACCCTATGATAGGGTTGCCTTTGGGTCGCCACAAATCGGAAATGACTCGACGGCACACAACAACAAACAACTGTATTTGGAAAGGCTCTCTTGAGTTGTGTACATATTAAGAATAATAGAGCCGGTGCAGTTTTGTGGTTTGAGTGTTGGACTAAGGCCGCATCTGCTTCTTGTTGTTGTTGTTGTTGTGTGCCTTCAAGTCGTTTGCAAATTTCTAACGTTGCAGAGAGCGAGAGACGGAAAATCATTTGCAGCTAAGATCCGTCTATTTTTATGTCAAGAGTTCTTCTACTATTACTTCACTTGATCTAGACACGATATTGAGTGAAGTAATAATCGGAGTAGGTGGGATATAATATTATGATTATTAGTGTCACTTCATTGTGCTTTGGTCAGACCTTACCTGGAATCCGGCGTCCGCTTTTGCATGGTCCCGTGTGTCTTTCCGTGCCGAAAAATCACCGTGAACCCTTCGGGAAGTCAAAAATTTCACGCCGAAGCCTGCGGACGTAGGCACACAGATCTACAAAAGCTCACATTACCAACTCCATTCTTTTAGTTAGTCTCAAAAGTGCCGCAAGAAGATCCCTTTGCATCGTCGCTTGGTCTTCTCTTGTCGGAAAAGACCCAACCTGGAAACCTCACCATTCCTTCAACGTTGGCCTGTTTCCGAACCACTTTTGCAAAGAGGTGCTCGGACCAAGGGTCGAGAAATCCAAACTCAGTGGCTAACGTCCGTTTTACCAATTTGACTCCTTGGGAAATTCAAGAGTCGGTCGCCTTTAAGCCCCTCCGCAAGTGCCCCCCGTACAAAAAATAAAGACTAGAACAACGTATACGAAGTATAGAATCAATTGTATTCCCCTTTTTGTGCTAAATGTACATGGGTCGGACCTTTTTAGATTTGTCGGTCTGTTCATAGTCATCTTTTTTTGTTCTTTTCCGTTTTTAATCAGTAACACTTTACAATAACATTGAAGAATACAGGAATTTTACAGGGTAAATATGCAGAATCACGGTTTCCCCCCCCAACCCTTTCCCCGGAAAACAAACAAACAAACAAACAAACAAGAAAGGTGTTGTTTCTTTCTTTTTTTTTAGCAGTTGTTGTTTTTAAAAAAGTATCCGTTACAAAAACAAAACAAAACCAAATCCAAACCGAACGGGGGGAAAAAAGACCCCGATTTCCACCCCAAAATGGAATGCCATTAAAAAAAGGAACAGAACGACAAAAAGATACGTCAGGGATTTTCGTCATCAAAATGAATAGATTCCCCCCCTGACTCCAATCTTATTTATTGATTTAGAAAACGAGGGTTTTGGATTTCAGGGTGGGTTGTGTTTGTGTTTTTTTTTTCTTTCCCCGTTACGGAGGGTATTTTTTAATGATTATTTTTGACCTTCTGCACATGTCCCCCTCCCCAGATAAAAATAAAATATTAATAATGTACAAATAAATTTACATTTGGTTAAGAATGTTTCGTCGCACTTCGTCTCATAGAAACCGGGCAGAAGGACCTGCCCTATAAACAGCGGAGGGTTATATGAAAGGCAGCGTGGGGCGGGATGGGGGGAGAGAACATGAACATTAAGGACAACTGACGCAAACAGTTCGCTCCCTCCCGGACCAACCTTGGATAAAAGTCGGATGGAGAGGAGACGCCCGTTTGACCAAAAAAACCCATTTTCCCCCATTGGCCCGAGCAAAAATCCCCTTAAACTGACCCAATGGATAAAGGAAGAAGCATCTCTCCCCAAACCTCTCTTGCAGGAACCAGATATATATATATTGGGATCATGGAGAGGCATTAAGCTCCATGCTTGACTCCAGACACCAATGGCGAGCTCACCTCTCTCTAGCGGAGATGAACCTTCGGGTGAATGAAGCCAACAATGGTCTTCAGAAGGGACCACTGACTTAGTCTTGGCCCCATAAAACCGACGAAGGTCTGATCCCTTCCATGAACACAAAGCCACAAGCTTTTGCCCTCGACCAACTTATCTCCATTGGCCTCCATCTTAGATAGAGATGAAGCCCTCCAGGATGAGAAGACAACTCCAATCCCCAGGACACAGATTTCCATACCTACTTCTCCAGTGTTTATGGAAGGAAGAGTTCTGCATAGTTCATAAGTTTTCATCCTTGACTTCCCATCCTTAGTTGTGGCCTGGCGGGACCTACCTCCTTCTCCATCGACAAGGAACCCTTGAGTCTCCAAATAACCCAGTCCTTTGGTGGCATCTACGGGACCTTCTTTGGGAGGTTGGACATTAAGGCTGAGAAAGTGTGACTGGTTCCTTGCTCCCGTCCTGACTAGAGTGTCTGCCCACGCAAGAATCGACTATGGCCACCTCCTGCTTCAAGACGTCCATTTCTGGACAGAAGAACCAATGCCACATCAAGCCGCCCAACAACGATCTCTCTTCCACACATTCAGAAACACCCACACTTCTCCATTCTACCCTTCTCCAGAAGCTTTCTCCTCCTTATTTTAGGCTTGGAAGCTACTTTGGGCCAGAATTTCTATTTGAGAAATGTTGTCCTCAAACTTTGTCCTCCAGATGTTTTGGACTTTGGCTCCCATAATTGCTGACCGTTGGCCAAGCTGGCTGGGGCTTCCAGGAGTTGAGGTCCAAAACACCTGAAGGACCAAGGTTTGGGAATTGTTGGTCTAGAACAAATGGTCTTCAACCTCTGGCACATGTCCTATTGATGGCACCAGAAAACATTTGGGTGGGATGCATGATTTCATAAAAGCAACCAAGCATTCCTCTCTGTCTCTCTCTCTCAATTCCCATGCTCTCATGCAACTGAATGAACTGAATGAACATCTATTCTAAGATAAAGGACCAGAACATATAACTTTATGGATACTCTGCTACTCGGCTGCCTGTTAGTGAATTACAAAGATGCGTAACAGGACACTGGAAAGGGTATTCCAATGCGCATTGGGCTCTGTTAATGTGCATCAGCACTCCCTAGCTGGCGTCCTGATGCACAATGGGAGCAAGCTTGTTTTCTGCTGCTTCAGAGACTAGGACATGGAAAAATGGATTCGAACGACAGGAAAAGAGATGCCACATCAACATTAGGAAGAACGTCCTGATGGTAAGAGTGGTTCAACAGTGGAAGACGCTGCCTTGGAGTGTGGTGGAGTCTCCTTCTTTGGAGGTTTTTAAACAGAGGCTGGATGGTCGTCTGTCAGGGATGCTTTTATTATGAGTTCCTGCATGGCAAACTGGGGGTTTGCATTAGATGTCCCTTGTGGTCCCTTCCAACTATAACTATAACTATATGTCCCTTTTACAACTATAACTATAACTATTCTATTCAATGCATGATGAGACCGACGCACAATGGGACTGATGTGCATTGGCCCCGATGTACGCCAGTCCCATTGCGCACTGGTGCCATCTTTGGCCTCCCTTATTAGTAACTTAACAGCAGTTATTGGATAAGGACATTACAGCAATGCTCAGTTCTAACTCTTGCAGATGCAACTCCACTTATTAACCCCGCAACAGTTTCCCGGCCAAGAGCTTCCCGTAAATGAGAAGCACAGTGTAGTAACGGCATGTCTGTAAACACAGAAATGTTCTTAGGCAAAACGGGCCTCTTAGTTCTCTAATGGTAGACTCATGGGTGGGCCTTAAGATATGAAAAGTTGGGGAAACCAACAACAACCTTCGATGGAGAAGCGAAAAGCATCAATTGATCGCCACGCCTCTCCAACAACAGCCTTCCCCAACCCAACGACTTCTACACGAGTTGGACTACATCTCCCCTCATCCCCACCCAGCTTGGGTGTTGCAACTAATACATTGGGACACTCTTGGGTTGGGAGAGGGTTTTTAGAAGACTTGGTTTCCCCTAAATAGGTTGTGAAGGTACCACCATCACCACCATCATCTGAACTTTGAAGGACCTGCCCAAGGTGTTTGTATTCCCCAAATAGCTACACCTTGGAGTTCACCAGGACTGAAATATGGAATGGATACATGCGCGCCCTTGATCTCCCATGGGCTGAAATGAAGAAAGCTGGAGGCAACAGAAACATTTGGTTTTGGGTTGCGTGTGGGTTTTTGGGAGAAGGGGATGATATGTGTCGATCGAACCAAGATACTTCCCCGGATATTTGCAATTCAGCCCATCGGTGGCATTCAGAGTTCCCATAAAAGCCCAAAGTAGCTCCTTCAAACTCTGTCTGCCACATCAATGGGCCAAATGTCCTTTGTGAAAGGTTGTCTAAGTTGCGCAAAGGGACAGATATACGTTTGGATGGAAAAGGCGACATTCAAAGAGATGATGACTGAATGTCCTTTATAGCACTGACAAGAGACCGCTAGGCACTGTACACACATAGTCATTTTCTCTCTCTTACACACACACACATGCACACACTCATGCGCAGCAAAGAAAGACATTGGTACTGTGGTTTATTTTGCACCAACATATTATAGCACTTTGATACCACTTTTAACTGGCTCCATTCTATGGAGCCTTGGGGTCTGCGGTTTGGTAAGGACCTAGAGGTCTCTGGCACAAGATCCCAGGATCCCACAGGATGGAGCCATGGCAGTTAAAGAGGTATAGAACTGTTATAATTCTGTAGTGCAGACAAGAAGGGGAAGCGGAGCTTGGACAAGATGGAGAATTGCCACCTCAAAGCATCCATTTTGTGCTTTGTAATATAGAGACTGGCATTGATCTTTGCCAAGCAAGTGGGGCCAGTTGTGCCAAGGCCCTGCTCTGCATACAGCTGGGCTAGTCAAAACTCCTCAGAGAGAAAGGAAATTATTATGTTTTGCCTCTGGCAAAGGACAACATGGCACCCTTCCTCTCCATGCCATGTCCAGGCTATGGCATGGATATGGGGCAGCATGCCCATCACCCCCAAAGGGCAGCAAAGGGAAAAGGTAGGAGAGGTCACATGGCACAGACTGAGAGAAAGAAATGGCTCAGGGAAAACTAGTCAGCAAGTTGAAAGGGTTCTAAAGGCACCTAACTTATAAATGACCTTTGGAAGCAGAATTCAGAAAGCAAAGCACATTTTAAAAATGCAGGTTGAGAAATGCTGCAAATGGTCTCAAGTCCGAAGGGTCCCCCTCCCCTTTTTACTGTATTTCATAGGGTTGGATCCCGACTTTGCCATATTTAGGTTAAGCCTTGCTGGAATTGACGGGATTTTAATCATGACCAATTTGGGCGACATTGATTTGTATTGCAAACACGACCAAATCTGAACCAAATCTGCCGTTCCATACAAGGTAACAAGTCCCACCAGTGCAGTCGTCCCTCCGTATCCAGAGATATTTGAACTATGGATTCAACCATCCACATATTACCTCTGCCCCTTTCTGCTCCCCGTCGCAAAGGAAGAGTGGCCCAAAAGAACAAGACAGAGACCTCGGTTTGCCTAAGATTTGCACAGCATCCCATGCAGATCCAGAAATGTAGACAAGAGATGTAAATGCAACACTTCAATCTGGGATCCACTTCAACCTGGGATCTGCAGTTTAGGGAGGGGCATTTCAGTTTGGTGTCAGGGTTTGAGCATTGGACTGTGACTCTTTCCCCTTAAAAATGTATAAATCTCAGTCTCTCTGTGTTTTGAACGCTCAGGTGGCAAAGCCAAGGTTCTCACTTAGGAAGGAAGGAAGGAAGGAAGGAAGGAAGGAAGGAAGGAAGGAAGGGCGAACTTTTCACGTCTCAAAGGAAGAAACAAGTTATGTTTGCCATTTTCTTTCTGCACTGAGAAACATCCAGATTTTTGGAGTCACACTTGGGGACTTCTTCTGCGCAAAATGGCCACACTGGGTTTTGATGATGATGATACTGGTTCCATGGTGCATTCTGCGCGGAAACCAGCATCATCTCAATTTCTGCATAGAAAATGCTCTTTCCTGCACAAAAAAGGAGGAGGAGGAGGATGCACACTCTTGGCCCTCTCCAAAAATCTGGTGCTGCAGTAAGGGTCAGCTCTGCCTGGCTCCTTCTCTGCACCCCTTTCATGACTCCCAAGCTCTTATCTTTGCAATATCTCTCTGTACACACTCATAACACAAGCACCCAACCTCTCAGACACACTTGCAGGTTGGTGGCAGGTCAATGAATCAATTAATATTCTGCTTTTCATTCATGCAGGACTAAGGTGGCTAAAGACGCCCCTATCGTCTAAGCGAGCTCCAGCTTTGCAATGCCATGCGTGAGACACAGGAGGCCCTGGCACACTAAGGGCACTTGTCAGTGGATTGATGCTTGCCTCCTCTGCGGCCAAGAGGTAAGAGGCACCAGGGGCTCAGAAGCAAAACAGTGGGTCACCCTGCATCCCTATGATGGAAAAATATGCTACTGGCACTTTGCTGCTTTCCAAACTAGAATCCTCTTGCTGCGTTATGCCAGGAGCCCATGGATGCACAATTGGAGCAGTCAACTCATGGTTGCACAATTGCATAACAGTGGTTAGGCAAATTCAAGCAAAAATCCACCAAACAGTGATACCTTTATTGGCCAACTGAAGTGCACAATATATTAGGCAAGGCAGACCAAATCTGCCAGCTCCAAGCCGCTGGTTTCTCCACCGCCGTGGTTCCTTTCGGACTCACAACCTATTTCCTCCTTGCAACCTCCAGTTGTGCAGCATGGTACCAGGATTCCACTCTGCCTCTCCAAAAGCTGCCTCTCGGAGGCATGGACTGAAGATGCGCACGGCAGAAATAATCCAGTTTGACACTTCAATGGCTATGCCTCAATGCCAGGGAACCTTGGGCTTTGGAGTTTGTTATGGCACTGGAGCGCTACAACAGAGAAGACTAAATACTTCACAAAATTACGAATCCTGGACTTCCACGGCATTCAGCCATGGGAACGAAAAGTGGTGTCAAACTGGATTATTTTTTTTGTGTGGATCCAGCCTCCATTTCCCTTCCTCCCTTTCCATGGTGCCAAAAGTCAGAAACCCAGGTGTCCTCCAAGGAACCTTCCTCCCGACCCTCTCTCCCAGGGCTGTACTTAAAACTCTCCATATATTACATATACTTTTTATATCCTTATATATCTTTATCTATAGTCTCTCTCTATATATACCTATATGCATTTATAGATAGATCTCCGTATAGAGTTATCTATGGCTTCCTCTCGGCTTATTAGAATTATTATTATTAATGGAAGAACGAGAAGGCAGCTGCAGAGAAGAAAAGAGGGGAGACATCACAACGACGGCTCACTTGCACATAACGCCCGGGAGACACATTCAGCCCTTCGTGCCCAAATTGGCCCTTTGGGAAACGGCCCATGGATTTAGGACCTTTTTCACGATTGGCATCTGTGCATCCTTTTGTTTTCTTAAAACCCCCCACAAACACACGTCGACAAAGCAAAATGAAATTAAAAGTCGACTCAAGTTGGACATACTTTGAACACAGTTTAAAGAAAAACCACGTAATAGCACCTTGATCCGGGGGAGAGAGAGATATGGGAGGGCATGGAAAGGATTAGAGAATGGTGCACCTGGACCCCTGTAAAAGAAAACCCAAGCAAATTATTTCGTCGCACATCCCCTCCGCACATAGCAAGGCACCCCGAAACCGCTCTCCGTTCCTTGGGCGTCCAACTTTTTTTTGTCTTAAAAAACCAAAAAAACCCTCGATTTTACTCCCTCCCTCTTATTAGTTATTTTATTACAAATGACAAGACAGGATATTGGTTCGCCGTCGGACGCGGGAGCATCCTTCCGGGCCGACAGCGCAAGCAAAACCCACGTTACCTGCTTTATGATATAATTAGTAGTATTTCATTTTAAAAAAACTCGTTTGTTTTTATTCCACACATTTCCAAGACTCCGACACATTGACGAAGAGAGAGCGAGAATAGAGAGAAAGAGAGAGAGAGAAAGAGAAGGGGGGAAATCTTTAGAAAGGAGGGACCCCTTTGCTTGTGATAATTCGGAGAGAATGGGGCGATGGGGAAGGGGGGCGGCCTTCCTCTCCCCCCCCCCGGGTCCTTTTAGGGTTCTGCAGAGAGCAATGGTTTGGGCAGCCTTTTTTTAGGCTCCAGTTTAGGATTCTCCGTTTCGGAGCACAGTGCCGGGGAGCTGCAGGGAATGAGGCAAGAGGAGTGGAGCTCCCCCGTTTTTGTTTTCTTTCCGGATCAAAAAGTACCCCGGCCCCTTGCAAAGAGGGGCGACGGACTCTCGTGCGTCGCACGCGGTACGTCACAACTATGGCCTCATCCGGAAGCCTGGCACCACAATCCCACCCTCCCCGCTTTAATCCTCCTTCTTCCGAGCATCCATCCATCCATCCCTCTCTTCAGGCCAACGCACACGGGGATGGTGACGTGGTGATGGTGGTCGTGCCACTTTTTGTGTGTTTCGTTTCGGTTGGCTTTGCTTCCCTTTCGTTTGCCTAAGGGACAATGACAACGACAATGCCCCTACACAACTCAATCGTCAGGGTGGGACACGGGGGGGAGGTAGGCCCTGTGCACTCATTGCCTTGTTTCAATATATATATATATATATATATATATATATATATATATATATATAATTTCATTATTATTTTTTGCAAGGGAAGGGCAACTAAAGTAAAAGACGGATGACCAAACCAAAGAGGAATGGAGGTTGCCACCAGCTGGCCTCTTTCGTATGAGGAAAGGAAAGGATGCGATCGGGGCGGTGGTCCCCCTTTCCAGAGTTTAGGGGGTGCGGCAGGTCTGGGTGGTGGTGTCACCGTGTGTGTCAGTCGGGTGTCAGTCTCTCAGGCACACGCGGGGATGTAATTTTTTTTGTTTTGGGTGGGTGGGTGGGCGGGAAGGGGAAATAAGGGGGGAAAGGGGGCTCAGACATAATATTCCTTGTCTTTGTTTTTCTTGCTCTTGCTGGGCGTTTTCGTGGCAGCGGCCGGCTTCTCCTTGACCACCGTGCCATTGCTCTGTGCCGAGTTACTGATGTAGTTCCGGCTCTGGTCCACCTGGTAGGAGCCTTCATCCCGGTTGCGGTATTTGTACATGGCATAGAGGAGGATGAGGATGCAGAGGGCAGCCGCCGCCACGATGCCCACCACCATGCCAGTCGTGCTGCTGGACTCCCGGATGACCTCCACTGCTCCAGGGGGTCCTCTTTCCCCGGGGCCGGTCGGGTTCACTGTGGGCAGATTGTGGAAATTGGGGGAAGAGGTTATACCTGGGTACTTAAGCCTGTTTAGCTTGTCAGGTTCAAAGGAGGTGGAGAGTGGGGGGTACTGTTCTGGGTAGGGTTTGAGGGGCTCCCGGTTGTTCATTTTGCCGGCGGGGATGTTACGGACCAGGTTGGGAGAGGTGGTGGAAGTCAGGAGGTCGGGGACGGAGGGCGAAGCCGGCAGTCCTGTCCTAAGGTTGGGGCGGTATCCTTGGGCTTTTTTGGACGCTCCTTCAGGCCGGCCAATTAGGGTCCTATCGGTGACCAGGGGGAAAGTGGTGTAAAAATCTTCGTCGTCGGTAGGGGGGAGGCTGGAGTCGAAGACCTCGCCGGAGGCATAGCCGGAGGCCTCGATCCCCTCTTCGCAGTCACTGTCGTCTTGGTCAGCCAGGCAGGGGGGTCTCGGGTGGGATGGCGGGGAAAGGGTGTCTTTGGTGGTCTCGACTACGGTTAGGAAGGGGCCAAAGGTGGGAGGTGGGGGGATGAATGGAGACCGGGTGGCAATTGGAGGGGTGTCTAGTGAGTCTTCGGTTATTATGGGCAATACTAATTCACCTCCTAGAACAGAGAGAAAAGGGGGAAAGAGACAGAAAGAGGGAAAGCGGGTTAGTCACCTTCGCCGGGACTTCCTCCCTGCGACACAAAGACAACTCAAGCCACGTTTTACAGATAGCCAAAACCCCTCCGTCTCCATCCCTGGCCACTAGCTTTCTCCTCCTCTCGCCTTTGCCAACATATTTATTAGTCTAAGGAAATCATCATAAACCAAAAGAAGAAGAAGAAGAGAAAAAAATAAAATAAAATATAATATATAGATATATAGATATATTAAAAAAAGAATTCCAAAAGTCATTTAATGCGCAAAAAATTAAACAGATAAAACAGCAGAATTAAAGAGCAATAAAACCCTCGCTGGCTGATTTCTCTTCCCATCCTCTTTCGACTAAAACACTAATATCTTTCATCTCTCCTCTCCTCTCTCTATTTTTTCTCTCCTCTCCTCTCCTTTCCTTTCCCTTTCTGCTTGTTTTTGCTTGTTTCTTTGTTTTAAAAAAAAATAAGAGAGCAAACCACGGAATTCAGTCAACTTACATCAACAAATAGGCCGTGTGATATTAGCATGAAGAAAAAAAATTACAAAAAAGAAAACTAGGTAAGAAGGTTTTTTTGGGAGAAAAAACAACGTTTTTCTTTTGCTTTGCTTTAAACATCTTTCTCTGCATCTCGCTTTTTTAATACTGTATTTTAATTTATCGTTTCCCAAAATGTCTCTTTCTCCCTAGAATCATTTCTGTTCTTTTCTTACCACAACTCCATCGTTTGAAACCCCCCCTTCCTCCCTCCGCCCAAAAACAGTCCCGTCGTACCCCTCGGTTTTTATGGGTCCCATGGTCTCCCTGTCCCTGACACCCCTCTCCCATAATGCCAGAACCAAGGATAGTCCCAGAATCGGAAGGATAACCCGCAGATCCACCTCTTTTGTGCTTTCTACATTTAAAGTGTCGGTGATGGCGACGGGAGATGCGCAGGAGACACTGTCTAACTCAGAAAGGGCAATACTGTAGGTTGTTTCTTTTGTGGCCAGGGGAATGGGGCGCCATGCAAAATGGACATGCCAGGTGCCCCCAAAAGCTTTTTGCAACGCTTCTGAGGAACACAGCTTTCCCCTTTTCACCATTTGTAACCCACCGAGGTGTAACTATAGAGGCAGGAACAATTTTCAGTGTTTCACTACATGAAGTATGAGAAATTTGGAGACTGAAGGAAGATTGACTAGGACAGTGATGGCGAACCTATGGCAAGCGTGTCAGAGGTGGCACTCAGAGCCCTCTCTGTGGGCACACACTCTGTCACTCCAGCACAGAGTTCACCAGTTTGTTACTAGAAAGACGGAGGAACGTGGCACTTTGTGACAAATAAGTGGGGTTTGGGTTGCAATTTGGGCACTTGGTCTGTAAAAGGTTCACCATCACTGGACTAGGAGAAGGTTAGCATTCTTATTTGGGGAAGGTAATGCCCTAAGTTTGCCACATAATGCCCTAAGTTTGCCCACTCCATTGGAGCTATAGCCCTGTTATCCCACTGCTCTCCGCACCTGAGCCTGTATCCAACCATCTCCCAGCCTGGATTTGGAGAAGGGCACTTGGCTTTTAAAAGGAAGAGGGAAGACGCCTCTTCCATGGTCAAGTCATGAGGACGGGACGGCCACTTTTCCTGTCTATCTGAAGGCTCATGGCCATGGGCTAGGTGTAGTTGGCCATGTGAAAGGACACACAAGGGACCAGGATGAGGAACCTTCTCAAAAAGGAGGCAAGGAACTCCCTCCCAATGTCCGAAAAAACAAAGACCCACCACCCAATAAATGGCTTGGTGCAAAGTATGTGGCATGGCAAGTGAATTTGTGAAATGCCCAAGACATGTTGAATTTGGGTGAAGTGTGTGTGTGCAAGAGAGAAAGAGATAGAAAGAAGGAGAAAGAGATATGGAGAAAGAGAAAGGTGAGCGAGAGAGAGGGAGAAAGGGAGGGAGGGAGGAAGGAAGGAAGGAAGGAAGGAGAAAGACTTGACTACAGAGACAATTTAGTGCCCCCTGTAGCTATCCCTAGACCCAGCTCCCCCTTTATTATTAACATTTCACAATATCCACAACGACAGTTGTCATTGTCTTTTGACAAAACAACAAAGAAAGGGAAACAAAGGAACTCCGTACGTAACAGATGTCTTATCTGCTAGTTAGAGAATGAATGCTGGATGAAGTCAAACAAGGGCGAGGGCATATGGAAGGAAAATGCCCTTTCCTTGCTGAGCCAGTGTGTTGCCATGGTTTGAGTGCTGGACTGGGATTCTAGGAGATCAGGGTTCGAATCCCTGCCCAGCCCCAGCCATGGAAACCGACTGGGTGATCTTGGATGGGTCACCTTCTTTCAGCCTCAGAGGAAGGCAAAGGCGAACCTCTCCACTGAAGAAATCTCGCCAAGAAAAACTGAGCCAGCATGGTGCAGTGGTTTGAGTGATGGACCATGAACTATGCTATGAGTTCCTGGGATTCATAGACAGAGAAGGCCAAACAGCCCACAAAAACTACAAATCCCAGAATTCCATAGCACTGAGCCACGGCAGCTGAAGCGGTGCCAAACTGCATTATTTTTCCAGTGCAGATAGAACCTCAGTCATTTTGGTTGACAGAGGACACCATTTAGAATCAGGAAAATGAACAATCGCTGCATCTGCACTGCAGAAATAATCCAGTTCAGAGTCAAACCACAAGACCATGTGGGCTCAGTCTGGTGCTGTGACAAACTATGAATTCCAGGATTTCGTAACACTGAGCCGTGGCAGTTAAAGCGGTGTCAAGCTGGATTATTTCTGCAGTGCAGATGAGGCCGATGGCTGGTCTGCATTGCCCTGCCCATCTCCTACATGCCAGTGAGCTGCTCCAATGCAAGGCAAGGGATAAGTAGAGAGAAGGGAGCCCTTGCAAGCATGGATGTTTGCGCATAGGTCCGCTCAGCCCCTTGTCTTTAGAACTGCAACGTTGGTTAAAGGATCCCAGGGAGATGCAGACAGAGGCTGCCCAATTAAGGCCGGCAGGCTAAGCTAGGAGTCCATTAGGAGCCGCTGCCGCTGCCGCCGGCGCAAAAGCATGTAGACACGGCACTGATGTGCTCCTGATAGATAAACCCAGCTATCTAAATGCTAATTCTACCTGTTGGCGGCGGGCTTTGCTCTTGGTGGCTGGCAGGAGGACGGTCCCCAGCCCCCATTCAGCAGCATCTATAAGCCACAGATTTTCCAACACAAGCATTGTCTCTCCGATGCAACGTCCATGCCAGGACGGGCATCTCAAATGGCCTTTCTAGGTTGGTTTTCTGGGGGTGTCTCTGCAGAGACTGGAATTTACCAATTTCATAGAACCGTAGAGTTGGAAGAGACGCCAAGGGCCATCTAACCCAACCCTCTTCTACCATGCAAGAACACACTCTTAAAGCATTTATTCAACACCTGCCTGCTCCAGCAGAAAGGATGCAGAAGGCCTCCTTTATCTTTATTTATTATTTAATATCCTTACTAGCAGCGTTGTTGTTGTGTGCCTTCAAGTACTTTCTGACTTAGGGTCTGCAAAGCCAGCTTGGTGTAGCGGTTTGAGTGTCAGCCTACAACCCTGGAGACCAGGGTTTGTGACGGTCACCCATGGCCAAGTGCGGAATCGAGCCCTGGTCTCCAGAGTCCTAGTCCAATGCTCAAACCAAAAGGCCAGGCTGGCTCTTCTACATCCCTCCACCTTTCCTAGCATTATTATCTTTTCTGATAAGCCCTGCCTTCTTGTGATGTGGCCAAAGCATGGCAGCCTCAATGTTGTCAACTTGGCTTCCAGGGAGATTTCAGCCTTGGTCTTCTGAAGGACCCATTTGTTTGTCTCCTTGGCCGTCCATGGTAAGCACTCTTCTCCAACCCCACATCTCAAAGGAGTTGATTTTTTTTCTATCCACTTTCTTCTCTCTCCAGCTCTCCTATCCATACACAGCAATGGGGAATACAATGGCTTGGACAATCCTCACTTCAGTGTCCAGAGTTGTATCTTTACAACTTCTAGTTCTTTCATGGCTGGCCTTCCCAGCCTTAGCCTCCTTCCGATTTCTCGGCTGCAGCCTCCGTTCTGATCAATGGTTGATCCAAGGTATGGGAACCCTTGGACTATTTCAATTTTCTTGTAATCTGGGGATGAATTCTTGTAAATCTTCTGCGGTTGTGATTTTTGTCTTCGTAATGTTTGGCATTAAGCCCACCTTAAGCATTAAGTGAAATTGCATTTTTAAAAGAACCAACGACAACAACAGCAACAACGAGTGGATTCTGTGTAGCCTGCCAGGCCATCTTAGTTGCAGGCTCCCTGAGTACTGTTGTGTGAATGTCTAGACTCATTTGGCACCCGCTTACAAAGGAGCAGTCAATGCTTTTTGATCATGCGGGAAGCGAAGGAGCCAGCCATAAGCAAGGCACCATCAAAGGAGTTATTGAGGAAGACAGAGGAGGACGAGAGGAAGGCAAAGGCAGTGACTGTTCAGCAAGGGATGCAGATGCTGGTGGTGTCTTCGAGGTTGAGCAGCGAAGGGCCCAGATCTTAGGCCATACCTTCCAACATTTCACAGATGCAAACCAGGACCAACCACAGAGTGTGTGGCCAAAAAGGCAAAATTGCATACACTCCCTCCAATATTTCACAGCAGAAAACCAGGACATAGGAGGCCAAGCAACATCCAAGCATGGTCAAGATGGCAAACGTTTATTAATAAGGAAGAACTGCTGCTGCAGTTTACTTTTGCCTGAACCTACTGGGAAGGGCAGGATTCCTCTTCCTCTCCTCTCCTCTCCTCCTTGAATTAGTGCAAACTGAGTGCAGACATTGCCAGAAACCCCTGGAAAGCTACTTTTGGTTAAGACCATAATGTTGAACCAGATGTACTCCAGGCTCGATTTGGTATAAGGTAGCTTCCACTGACCCTAAAGAAGGCCAGCCCTTTATTCAGACTCTTGAGGACAAGTTTAGCGCTCGTACGGCTGTATTTCACATACAGAAGGCCTTGGTTGAATCCCCCAGTCTCTCTAAGCTGGGACGAAAATAACATCCCTGTCCAAAGCCCTGGATTGCTGTTGCTGCAGACTGCAAAGGGCTAACTTTATCCAGCATGCTGGTTGGGGATTCTGGGAGCTGTGGTCCAAATGCTAACTTTTGCAAGCTGTGGCTTGATGGATCCGAGGTCTGACTTGGCACTGAAGGCCATTTTCTCCATCCACACTAGAAGACTGTCTCAGCCGAAGAGGGTTTTCCCAGCTCTAGCTGAAGGCCCTTGAAAGGGAGACAGACTGCAAAGGGTTAGCCATGTACTTCCACCGTAAAGCAGAACCGGCATTGCATGGGACCCTATTTCCTACTGGATCTCTCCCAGTCTGGAGATGGAATGAGTTCTGTTTGTTCATCTTATCTCAGAAATTTTAGAAACCTCTTGGCCTTCTCCTGGGGAAGGCAAGGGCTGAGCATGGCGCTGCAGAGGAGGGTTCGGTTGCTGCAGAGGCCGGCGTGGAAGAACAGAGCAGAGCTGTCAATGCAAAACGCACAACGCACACAGCCAGACTGCAGGCAGAGGGGGCTCTTGGGGCCGAGAGAGACCACTCAGAAAAGAGAGTCGCTCAGCTGCACAAAGAGGTGGAATGGTCAAGTCACTCCATGCTAGAGCCAAATGGGTGGACTGGACCCACTTGTTTGCCCTGAATTCGCTTCCCAGTTGCAATGCAAAACTGAGGGGCACTTCTCCCCCTGAAGACACCTGCCCTGAGTCTCTCTGCTTTGCACTAGTCAGAAAATGTGTGTGTTGGGATCTCATGGGGTAGATCCCCTGTTTTGCAGGAGAGCTCAAAGAGGAATGAAAGAAGGGTCCACTGGGATTGGCACAAGTGGCACTGGTGGGACCTTTTCATACCCACCAGCACTTCACAGATGAAGACCAGACCAAGCAAACTCATCATGTATAGTCAAGTTATGGGAAAAGTTATTAACAAGAAAGAACAGACAAGGTAGGAAAGGCTGCAGTGGCTTGCTTTTGCCTGAGCCTTCTGGGAAGGGCAAGGTTTCACCCTCTCCTCTCCCTGCGGCTGAGTTAACTAAATGTGTACTACTTTTGGATTTGCTGTTCCCTGGTTTGAAGACTAAATGTGATGAACAAACCATTCTTACTGGAAAGGAGGGTGCAAAGATGTGGGTTTGGAGCAGGTGAACATGCCTTCGTTTCCTTTCCCAATGCAGCCAAGGCCAGCTGTAGACATTGCAAGGCCAGTGCATTTCCTTTCCTTTCCCCTTGCAGCCAAGACCAACCACCTTTAGACATTTGCATTGATCTAAGATGACCGTATTTCCAAATGATGACTATAAGAATATAGATTCATGTGCGGCTAAAGCAGTACGATTGTCTGGCCATTCCTCAGAACAATAGATGGGACTGTTTATCTTTCCAGCCTTGGAATATAAGCCTTTTTTTACAACGATGCAGATGCTTAGCCATTGTTCGTATACCTCCCCCTCTTTCTCCTTTCTTTTCTCTAATGTCTCTGTTTTCTATAATTATATTTGGAATATCCAATAAAAACCCACAATCCGTTGCTTTCTCCTCCTCTGAATTGCCTTCCTCTGCTCACTGGTAAATAGCAGCATTAGCCTCCTGGAGTTTGGCCGTTGCCTGGAGGGGCTTGGAGGTGCAAATGGCTACAGAAAAGTCCCTTGTGCCCCATCCATAAAGAGGCGCACACGTGTATAATAAGCACATCATTACATCCGTGAAAGCCACTGACAAGATTCCAGCCCTTGTCTGCATTTTTTTACAGTCACATCTATACCTATGGATTAGCAGTATATATCCAGCACAAGAGCTGGTGTGATGTAGTGGTTTAAGTGTTGAACTAAGACTCTGGGAGAGCAGGGCTTGAATCCCTACTAAACCATGGAAACCCAATTTAGGCAAACCATGCTCTCTCAGCCTCAGAGGATAGCCATGGCAAGCATCTTCTGCAGAAACATTGCCAAGACAACCTAATAAGGTTGCCTTAGAATCCCATAAGTCGCACACAACAAATGCAGCAGATGCATTGTGAACCTGTGTTCTCTTTTGTCCTTTTCTCCATCGTAGAATCATAGAAGCGTAGATTTGTATTCGATGACGTATTTTTACACTTCAGGATCTTGTTCTCCTTCCGTTAACCTCTGTTTACACACCTACAAAGAAGGCAAGTCGACCGCACTCCAGGATAGTTTTGTCTGTAGCTATTGCTATGCGGCTGGATCCCATTCTACTGAGCTGGAATGAAGAATCGTTTTAATCATGGAGATCAGTCTCAAACCTTGCCCAGTGTGGGAGATAACGCCGGCCTCAGTTCCTACAGAGAAGCCTCCTTGCCCATTGCAGCCAGGCTATTGTTTCCCATTCTGGCTGGCTTGCTTTCCAACCTTCTGTGATGGGGCAGCCCCTGCTGAGCTGATTGCAATGGCAGATTCTGATTCCAAGACATCCCTTCCCTTCCTGCCGCCTCCTCTCCTTGCTAATCCCAGTAGCCACCAAGTGCTAAGATCTGAGGAGATCACAGCCAGAACTGATATGGCTGCAGGCGTAAAATAGATAGCAGGGGAAGGCGAGGGAAGGAGCAGCGAAGAGACAGGGAAGGAAGGAAGGCGCCTGGCTGAGTCAAGGAGTCCCCAAACAAAGGAGCCCTTTCAGCCGTGGCACCGGGGAAGGCGGCTTCTGGGCAGCGCACCTGGAGAAAACAGCTTCTGGAGCACAGATGGGCACAGCTGCGGAGGAGAAAGCGGTATTTTGGCAGCTTGAAACAGGCACTAAAGGAAGGTTTCTAAAAATGGCTGCATTCATTCAAGGCAGGCCGTTTTGCAACAGGGTGGGCAAATGGTAAGAGAGGATGGGGGCATGCCATCATCCGTGGGCAAATTCATATCCGTGATCTCCTTCTAATCTTTGGTGGAATCTCTTTTTTGGTCAGTTTAATCCGTTCATTCATCTCCTATCTCTGGATGAGCAGATAAGAAGCTGGCTCCTCTTCTGTGTATATATCTTTATTAAATTTTCACCAATTATTATATATACAAGTCAACAAAGTTTCCAATACAATCATTGCTCCTCTTCTACATGGCATCCCTTTGGATATTTAAAGATGGCTACTGCGTCACCTCTCAGATTTTGTCAGCATGGGTGACATATCCCATGTCCTGCTGATACGATGCAGAACCAAAACCCAGAACTGGGTCTGGACTAACCAACAAAATGCCCGCCTGAGTCTTAACAAATAATACATGGAAAAGATGCGCTCTTGCCCTGAGATGTCTCCTCTTGCCCTGAGAACTGGAGAAGAGGCTCTAGGCTCCAAGATCTGGGAACTCCAGTAGCCATGAGGAGGGAGGCGATGTGGGATCTGTAGTCCTCTGAAAGTAACCTTCCCAAACTCTGCTCTTCCAAGAGGAAAGGAATGGTAGTCGCAACCTCTTCCCAGTTGGAACAAGACCTAATCCCAAACTTCTCAAAGGCTCTGTGTAGTACCGAACCTGGCATGCAACAGTAGGGTAGAAATAAAGCTCTGCCGCGGAACAATAGATGCTGCAGGTGTTTCATAGCGGAGGAAGAACCTTCAGGTCTTTCAGCCAGGAGGGAGCCAGACTTTCTTCCCAGCTGGGGACCAAACCTAGCAGACTCCCCAGCTGGCAAACAGCTTGTTTAGGATGGAACGGCGCATGGGGACCCACCAGGAAAGGATCAAGTGGTGGCCTTAAGACCAAGAATTCAAGTAGTCTAGCAGCTGGGAAAGCGGCGGAAAACAGGCAGCTAACCAAAAGTTCGCTCCCCATCGTAGGGCTGAGGGCAGGGGCTCACAGGTTTTGAGGTTTCCGCAGCCAAGCAGGTGATGCCGTGCTCCTATCTCATGGAGTGCCTTAGTCTAAAAGCCTCACGCATGTGTTCCTTCAAGTTGCTGGTTGTCCTATGGCGACCCCGTGAATTTTGTAGGGTTTTCTCAGGCAAGGAACCCTCTGAGGTAGATTTGCCCATTCCTTCCTTTGAAATATTGCCTACAGCACATGCGATTCCTTGGTGGTCTCCCATCCAAGGACTAACCAGGGCTGACCCTTGTGTCGCTTCCAAGACCAGATGGGATTCAGTGCCTTTAGGACAATTAGTTCCCTTAAGTCCCTTCTATGAGTTTATGTGCCTTCAAGTTGCAGGTTTCTTATGGCGACCCCATAAATTTTGTAGGGTTTTCTTAGGCAAGGAATGCCCAGAGGTGCATTTTCCCATTCCCTCCTGGTCACTCTCTCTCAGCCTCAGAGGCTGGCCATGGCAAACCCCCTCGGAAGAAACTTGCCAAGAAAAACCTACGACAGCTTCGCCTTGGCGTCACTATAAGCCAAAAATGACTTGGATGAACACAGCAACAACAATAAGAAGCTCTTATGGGTTTCGAGCAAGGCTTCTGCTCCCGCAAGTGGCGATAGCAGGGCATGAAATGGGACTTTTTGCACCCAAGACAAGTGCTTTGCTACAGGGCTCCAGTCTTTCCCTGCCAGTATCTCCTTCTCCTTTGCCCAAATAATGTTCTTTCCAAAAAGCAGCACCAGATGCTCTATGCAGGCAGGTGGGAGAGGAGCATGAACATCAACCCGCATTTAGACTCAAAAGCATCACTCCCCCAGCACTTTTCCTTGTTTAATTCCAACTCCGCCAAATGCATTTACGGCACTTGCGCACAAACAGAAATAACATCCTCTCGCCCCCAAATAAAAATAAAATGCATCCATTTTATGAAGTTTCAGACTTCAGGGCGATGGGAGGCTGAGATAAGCGCCTTTGTTTTCTGGGGCATTGCAAAAATAATAAAAAAAGACCTTTCAGACTTCAGAGGCTCTGAGTTTTTCGTTTGATGTCGCACTTTTGGCTCCGCCACACAGAGCCCCTTCCAGACCGATGGAATATATTTTTGGGGCTGGCGGAGGGGGGAAAGAGAGCAAAGAAACGGTGCTTACAAGGACCTCCTCGTTCCGCTAGAGAGACAGGTGAGTATATCACACAGGGCTTTTTGGAGCTCAGATCCGGGGGGACTGCAGGTCCACAGTGCGAATTCACGTTATAACGTGAATGTGTTATCAGATGAGATTCCTTTCTATGGCTCCAGTGACCCCCTGTGACCTATCACATCATCCCTTGCCTTCTCCTGCATCCGAACCCTGGCTCCAGTGACCTCCTGTGACCTAGCTCATCATCCCCTGACTGTTCCTTCAGCCCAATGAAAGATGACAGCTAAGGAGGGGGCAGGGAAGGAGGACAGCGTCCAGAGCCCCTGCCGAGCATGTACAAGGATCCCAATTCGAATCGTTGAATCTGCATGGTATGCACCGGTGTGGTAATACAATGTGCACTCACTCCACTTTGCATGAATCCGCATCACGTGACTTGCCTTGGATTCCTCCTCGATTCGGAAGGGCAACAGAAGGGCAACCAGGTGTGATAAAACATTCACGTTACGATGTGAATTCACATAGCTGAACCAGGAGTCACCCCGGATCTGAGCTCCAAAAAGCTCCGTGTGATATACTCCAGAGTAGGGGCAAAATGCGTATGAGTCTGTATGTCTGGAGTAAGTTGACTCAGGTTGCTGCCACACAGCAGAACTAAAGCACTCTGATCCCGCTTTAAATGCCATGGCCCCATAATAGGGAATCTTGGGATTTGCAGTCCATTGGGACACCCGAGCTCTCTCTGAATATCCCACATGACCCTCTTGTCTTGCGTGCCTTCGAGGTGTTTTTGACTTATGGCAACCCTAAGGCAGACTTATTGGGGTTTTCTTGGCAAGATTTGTTCTGAGCAGGTTTGAGATAATGTGACTTGGTCAAGGTCTACCAATCCCAGAATTCCATAGCACTGAGCCAGGGCAGTTAAAGTGTGTGTGTGTGTCAAATTGCATTAATTCTGCAGTGTAGATGCAGCCTAAGAACTTTGTGTTCTGACAGATCCAGGGGTAATTGAACCATAATCGTTGGGCTGCTGGTGGTCCCATCTCTATTCATTTTGACAGTTCATGTTGTCTTTTTCCTGCCATACCAAGTGCTTCTTCTCAGGGAGAGAAAAGCAGCCTGGCACGGCTCTACCATGTCTGGTCCCCAGCACTGGGTGAGAGGTCCTCCTTCCATGCCAACTGGCACAACTATAGATTCTGAGGGAGAGAAGAGCAGCCAGGCATAGTGCCATTGCGCCTTGGTCCCAGTGGCGAGTGAGGGGTCCTCCCTCCATGCCATCTGTCATTGCTATGGCCTCAGAAGGAGAGAAGAGCATCCAGGCACAGCAACATCATGCCTTGGCCCAGGAGCTGCTGAGAGATCCTTCCTCTGTGCCAACTACCATTGCTGTGGTGTCCGAGGGAGAGAAGAGCAGACAGGCATAGAGCCATTGTGCTTTGGTCTTAGCAGCTGGTGAGAGGTCCATTCTCCATGCCAACAGCTACTGCTATGGCAACATTTTGACAGTCCATGCTGTCTCTGCCTACCATATCAAGTGCCTCTGCTATGGCCTCTGAGGCAGAGAAGAGCAGCCAGACACATTGCTAGCATGCCTTGGCCCAGAGGTTGCTGAGAGCATCTCCCTCCATACCAACTGGCATGGACTCTGAAGGAGAGAAAAGCAGCCAGGCATAGTGCCATTGTGCCTTGGCCCCAGCGGCTGGTGAGAGGCCCTCCCTCCATGCCATCTGCAATTGCTATGGCTTCAGAGGGAGAGAAGAGCAGTCAGGCATAGTGCCATTGTGCTTTGGTCACAGGTTCTAGTGAGAGGTATATCAGGATCCAATGTGCTTTGGCCAAACAGAAGTCTATGGGGCACACATGGGACCTTTGGTTACAAGGGATGAAACAAGAGGTGGAAAAGGAAAGGGAAAAAAGAGAGAAAGAGAGTATGTGCCTGTTGCTATCGTGTTGCACTGGCCTGAGCAAAAAAAGATGCACATTTGTGTCTCTGCACAGGGGCCCCAGAACTGATTCTCATGTCTCATGGGCAGGGCGTGTATGGATCTGGATCTGGGCACAAAGGCCGGTCCGCTCCCTCCCGCTTCTGACTGTGTGTCCCGGGGCTGAGAGGATGGAAAAAGACCCACCTGTGCTCGGCTCGCACTCTTCCAAGTCTTCGTCGTCGCTGGGGCACTCGGCCGAAGCTACTAGGAGGTCATCTGTGTTCTGAAGGGAAGGAAGCAAGAGAGCCAGCGGTCAGTCGGGGTTAGAAATCAGTAACCATTCAGTTAAAAAATTGTAGACTCAGTCATAAAATTTATTGGGTTTTGTGGGTTTTTAAGGCTATGTGGCCATGTTCTGGAAGAGTTTATTCCTGACGTTTCGCCAGCATCTTTGGTTGGCACCTTCAGAGAATGCTGGCATGGAAGAGAGTTGGGTGTGTGTGTGTGTGTGCGCACACACACACACACTCTGTGTGACCCTGGGTAGGGAGGAGTATATATATACTCAACTCTCTTCCAAGGCGGCTCACAGACAAAACCTTTAAAATCTCGATAAAATTCAAAACAATTCAAAACATCCACACCCAAAATAAAATCACATTAAAATATGCAAAGGTTAACAGCAAACTAAAAACCCATCTGTTCCATAAAAGTCACCCTATTATGCATTAATATGCATAATAAAAATATGCATAAAATTGTAGCGTTGGAAGGGACCCCAAGGAGCTGCCCGATCCGACTCACTTCTGCCATGCAGGAATACAGAATCAAAGTATTCCCAACAGATAGCCATCCAACCTCTGTTTAAAGACCTCCAAAAAAGGAGACTCCAATGCACTCCAAGGCAGTGGACTCATACCTCTAGGTTATGTATCCATCGCTACGACGGTGAGTTCCACCTGATATCTCCATCTATCTCTACATAAAGTTAGGCAAATCATGGTTCCAAAATCACGTTCATTGAATGCAATCCTTGGTCCAGCCAAGATTTTGACTTCTGGATGAACGCTCCCTCCCTTTCATGCAGGAAAGGAATAAGGAAAGAGAGAAAGAGAGATGAGAAATGGGGGGAAAGGAAAGGCAGAGAGAGAGAGAGAGAGAGAGAGAGAGAGAGAGAGAGAGTAAAAAGTCGATGCAGAAAGAATGGATGGAGAATAAGATGCTTCTTTGGGCTTTGCAACTCAGCTCTTTTGCAACTCAGCTTAAAATCCACAGCAGGTTCAGTACTCTGCACTGGCCACTTATGGCCAGCATGCAGCTTCCAGCAGGAACAAAAGGATGACCGCCTCCGGACCTTTGTTGCCTGACGTTTATAATTCGGTTGCAATGTTGCACTTGGAGGTAGGCATGCCTGTTTGCGTCTCCTCCGGCTGTCACAGTTCCAAGAGTCAAGGAAGAGACAGGAGACAGGATCGCCCTATCAGTGCAAATGTCAGTGCAGCCATTTTCAGTGGCTTCTTTCCTTGAGCCGCTCCTGTTGCAGTTGGTGATGATAAGAACAGCCACCTCTGGCTGCATGATAGCATTTCAGCTGCTTTCGTTTGGGCATGTAACTTCAATGACAGTTTCCTTATTTCTCCCCCCGCTTTTTCCTTTCAGCTCGCAATTGAGACGTGGAATGGGCTCGGTGCGTTTTAATCGCTGCAAAAACGACGAGTTGCTCTATGTGGCACCAGCTTTTGTGGACTCCCATCCGTGTCAAATCCAAGGAGGCAATTGTGTTGCATATAGGCCTGAAATGCAAGCATACGGTGGTTGCCAGATTGCAGAATTAATAGAGCTTGGCACCGTGGCTCCATCCTATGGAAGCTTGGGATTTGTAGTTTGTTGGAGTGCCAAAGCTCTCTGATAGATTTCTGACAAAATGGCCCATCCTAGCATTCTATAGCATGGAACCATGGCTGTTAAAGGGTTGTCAAATTGCATTACTTCTGCAGTGCAGATGCAGGCTGAGACATTTAAAAACCAGGTGGAATAGTGGGATGCAACCCAGAACTGCATTGGCACTCTTGTGCAGAGAAGGGTAAAGGCCTTGTTAAAACTACAGACCCCAGGATAGAGCTATGGCTGGAAAAAGACCTGGGATGCACCTGTCTCAGCTGCATTGATGCAGCTGAGAATTGCACTGGCTCTTTTAGCTGCTGCATCACGATGTTGGCTCACGAGGTCCACTACTACGACTCCTAGATCTCTCTTGCATGCACTGCTGTCAAGCCAGATGTGCATCCTATATGTATGCTTGCTATGTTTACTGCCCAAGTCTAGTTGTGTGGATAAAAGGGGGCAACACCTTCCACCCCTTTGGCTGCTGGTGCTTTCTCCTTGGAGCAAGGGCAGGGCTTAGACATGAATTAATAACCGGGAAGCGATCAGGATTTGCGTGGAATGGGAAGCCAAAGGACTCCAGGAGGTGTTTCTCCCTTTTGCTATCAGTATTCCAGAGCTTGCATGGTGCATCTCAACACCAGCATGTCGGAATTAGCATCACAAAGGCTTGGACAGGAACCCGGGGCCTGGAATCAATCACTTGGACCCCGTTCCAGCGGGAGGAATGTAAATGAGGTGGCTCTGGAGACAAATGATGGCAGGAGAGACGCCCCCTCTGTCTCCAGCCCTCCATTCTTGATGCTTCTGCACCATGCGCTCGCTGCTCTTGGCAGGTGTATCCCTGCTCCATTTTGTACTGACTGACGCCGGGAAGCAGCACAAATCCGCCTCCCGGCTGGTTTGTCTCCAGATGTTTCTCTGCACACCTACCTGGGAAAAGACCTAGGGTGCATCTGTCGAAATAATGCAGTTTTGATACCATTTGCAAGTCCTGTTGCTGCTTCCTAGGGAGACCTGGGATTTGTAGTTTCACCAGGTCTTTTGCCTTCTCTGGTGCCATAACATTTAGGGTCACCAGAAGTCGGAAACAAGCAGCCAAACGAAACCAAGCAGGAAATTGCCCCCCGACGGAAAACCATTCCGTGGCCGCAGAGAGTCGAGAATCCAGAAAAGTGCATGAGATAAATCAGAAAATAAAAAACGATTACAGATGTTTAATAATGGAGCAATAATAGAGAAATCAATAGACTAAAAATATCATGGTGCAATATCATTTAAAAAAACATTGCAGGGGAACAAAACCACATGTCAGCGTGATATGTTGCATGGCAATGATTTTAGTGATATTATGACCAAATCCAAATCTACCACAAATTTTACGTTATATAACTTTACATATAGTTAGCTATGCAGCAGAGGCACCAAGGAAACATGAGTTGGAAACAACGTGAAGGCACACAACAACAACA
The DNA here is from genome assembly GCF_019175285.1 of Sceloporus undulatus. Taxonomy (NCBI): domain Eukaryota; kingdom Metazoa; phylum Chordata; class Lepidosauria; order Squamata; family Phrynosomatidae; genus Sceloporus; species Sceloporus undulatus. Next base: position 26,848,011 of record NC_056530.1, read on the forward strand.
ACAACAAAGGGGACTCTATCATGGTTTGTTTGGTTTTGCCTTCAATATCTGGAGGAACTTTGTGAGAGTAAGAGCTGTCAGACGGTAGAACACACTCCCTTGAAAGATGGTGGAGTCTCCTTCTTTGGAGGTTTTCAAACAGAGGCTGGATGCCCATCTGTCAGGGATGCTTTGATGGTGAGTTCCTGCATGGCAGAAGGGGGTTGGACTAGAAGGCCCTATGTTTTTATGATGCTGGATATCTGTGTCTGTTTTGTCCCATTGCAATGTAGTCCGTGATCCCATCGGGGAACAATCCCATGATGGGTTCGCTAAGACTAACTCCATCTTCTGGACCAGGTCCTGGGTTGCAGCGAACCTGATGCCAACGATGCCCACGGGAAGCCAGGCTTCGGCAGATGGCTGGCACCGGTGCCGAGAGCCACATGATGCCTCTGTGGTTGTGCCAAGTGGCCAGCAGGAGGTGGCTGGAGTATTGTGAAGGACCCTTGGGAAAGAGAGAAGCTCTCCCTGGAGTGGCCCTTGAGAAGATGGCGCACAGAAAGCCTGCTTCCGAAAGAGAGGCCAATTTAGTGGACTCACTCCTCTCCTTTTTTCTCAAGGGAGGCTCTGCAAGGAGGAGGAAAAAACACTCACGGCTGATTTTCTCTGCATACCATCCGCTTTCCATCCCTTACTTGCAGGATTGTGAGACTTCATATTTCTGGGATGGAAATTCAATTTTCCTGAATGAACTTGGTGTTCCAGAATCCCGTCGGATGCGCAACATGTGGCTGCGCACTTGTTGTCGCGTGACTTCAGGCCGTTTCTGACTTATGGCAACCCTAAAGTGAACCCATCCTGGGGTTTACTTGGCACGATTAGTGCAGAGGAGGTTTGCCCTGGCCTTCCCCTGAGGCTGAGAGAGTGTGGCTTGCCTAAGGACGCCCAGTGGATTTCATAGACATGCGGGGAATCGAACCCTGCTCTCCAGAGTCATAAACACACAAACTGCTACGCCACACTGGGATCATGCACTGGTGTCATTTTAAGAATGGTTTGTTTGCTTCAAGCTCTTGTACAACAAGATTTTAGCTGTTTTTATCATAGGCTGCATTTGCACTGCCTTTAACTGCCCTGGCTCAATGCTATGGAGTCCTAGGATCAGTAGTTTGCTGTGACTCTAGAGCACTCTTGATAGAGGAGGCCAAATATCCCACCAAACTACGAATCCCAGAATTCCACAGCATTGAGCCACGGCCAGTGGTTTGAGTGTTGGACTAGGACACTGGGGATCCAGGGTTCGATTCCCCCAATCAGCCATGGGTTGCCATGGGCAAGTTGTGCTCTCTCAGCCATGTTGGCTCTCTGTTGCTCTTCCACCACAAGCGACTCGCAGAATCGCGATTCCCTTTCCACACTTTGGAGACAGGGGACATAGTACTTTCCCTCGGCCTGCGTCCCATGACATTTTGTCCCTATTCGACTGCGTGTGATATTGCTGTGTGCACAGGGATAATTCATCCTAGCTGCCGTTTGGGATTTGTATGCGTGCGCGCGTGTGTGTGTGTGTGTAATTACACTGAGCTCTCCATCCGAACGAAATGCAATTTACACCAAAGCCCTTCTCGGAGTGCATATTTATTCGGAGGGGTTTGGTTCAAAAGAGTAATTTTTCCTAAGCCTTGGAGATTACTTGTAAAGGGTTGGGTGGTCTCATTATGGCCCTTGGAAGATGATTTGCACAGCCTCGGGCTCCTTCCAAAAGAAGCCACTGGATGGTCCACTGGTCTATTATTATTATTATTATTACTATTATTAGGAAACTCTAAGGCGACCCTATCCTGGGGTTTCTTGGCAGGTTTCTTCCTCTGAGGCTGAGAGAGTGTGACTTGCCCAAGGGCACCCAATGGGTTTCTGTGGCCAAGTGGGGATTTGAACTCTGGTCTCCAGAGCTGTAGTCCAATGTTCACATTAGCACACTACTAGTCACTGTAAAAGAGGTTTTGAATCCCATTGTGGGAGAAAGGCGGGATATAAATCTTTGGAATAAAATAAATATCAATACTGTACATAAAAATATATATAGGAGGATTGCTTTGTTTTGTTCCAAGGTAATGATAGAAATAACCTCCCGAAGCAAAGCATTTCCCTTAGGAAATATCTTGGGAGGCTTACAAAACAGCAAAGGAATTAAAACGCAGTGCTTTCCATCATGCAAAAGAGTTGTGCAAATGAAATAACTGTGGCTAGGATTGAATGCGCATTTTGGAAGTGGTAACAACCCGAAACCTTCTGCTCGCAATGCCTCCGAACACGTTGCTTTCCAAACCCGAGAGTGCTCCTTTTGCTTTCCTAGATGCCTGTATGGCTTCGGCGCAAAGTCGCGAGTGAATTTTCCAAACACAACCATCGACGTGCCAAAGGTGAATCCTGCGGCGTATAAAGCGTCCATGCGTGGAAGAGCCTTCTTGTACACTTGCAGTGTTTTAGTTTGGGTCTTGAGCTGTTAGCGTCACGGTTGCGCATCTTTTCCTCTGGATGCCCAAACTGTATTTCTAATGGTTCAATTGCCAGGAGACAAAATTGGGAGGCGGAGGGCTTTGTCGCAGCAGCCTGTTGTCTTGCAGCGATTGTGTTGTTTAAGCAAATGCAAACAATTGCTATCATACTTTCTCTGCAAATCGTTATGGTTCCGCTTTGGTGATGTTCATTCCCGCCATTGGTTGTCCGCAGTGCCTTATTAACCCCACATTCCTCCCCATTTCCATCCTATGGAGTGTATATACCAGTGACCCAATGTCCGAACTGCAAAGGAGGACAAGGCCCCACAAAGTGTAGGATGAAGAGAAAAATGGAGGGCCTTATTGAATGAAAGCTAGAAACACTCCTATAAATATAAATATAAACATTAGCTGAACGTTGACCATCAAATTATGGTGGAGGATCTACAAATGCCTAGAGAAGTGCGCTCCCTAGGAATCTGTAGGTTCTCCAGCACAACTCCATGGTCAACATTAACCAGACGTTGACCGTCGAATTGTGCTGGAGGACCTAAAGAGGCCTAGAGAAGTGTTCTCTCTAGGAATCTCTAGGTCCTCCAGAACAACTCTATGGTCAACATTTGCTAGACGTTGACCACTGAATTGTGCTGGAGGACCTTCAAATGCCTAGAGAACTGCTCTGTCTAGGAATATTTAGGTTGTCCAGTGCAACTCTATGGTCAACATCCGCCAGGCGCTGACCATCAAATGGTGCCGGAAGACCTACAAATGCCTAGAGAAGTGTTCTCTAGGGAAATGCTGTGGGCTGTAGTGTTTTGTGCTTTTATAAATATGTGTGTGTTCATATATAAAAATATACTATTAAAAAGAAAGAAAGAAGGGTTCTTTGTAGGAATCGCTAGGCCAGTGATGGCGAACCTATGGCACACGTGCCAGAGGCGGCACTCAGAGCCCTCTCTGTGGGCACATTTGCCATCGTCCCAGCACAGAGTTTTCCAGAGTTTGTTACTAGAAAGCCAGAGGGACATGGCACTTTGCAATAAATAAGTGGGTTTTGGGTTGCAGTTTGGGCACTCGGCCTCGAAAAGGTTCACCATCAATGTGCTAGGCCCTCCAGTGCAACTTCTGGTGAAGGTTGGCCATAGAGTTGTACTGGAGGACCCAAGATTCCTAGTGAGAACATATTATTCGGATCTGTGAATAATCAAATCCCTAAAAGTCAGAAACGACTTGAGGGCACACAACAAGAAAAATAAATACATGCCAAGGACTGGCATTGTGGTTTAAGCACTGGGGCATGAGGAACCAGAGTTCCATTCTCCACTTGGCCATAGAAACCTATTGTGTCATCTTGAGCAAGTCATGCACTCTCAGCCCTAGAAACCCCGATCATAGGTGTCACTGTACGTTGGAAACGACTTGAAGGCACGCAACAACAAGAAGCAGCAGCTCATTTAGATACCTCCAGGGAGAGAATGGTGGGATCCTCTATGGGTTGCTTTGCATGCCCATACCTACAATGTGGGCACATTGCATGCTCATACCTACAAGGTGCCCCCTATCTATGCACAAGAGCAAAGCTTGAAGCACATCTCGGTGTGCAAGATGGTGGTCTTAACCCGAGCAATTGCTTGCAAGGGCAGTAGCAGCTATTCTGGATGAGCTTACACACCCAAAAATAGGGGAGCATTCCTTCCTCCGCCAGGTAAACTCCTCTTGCATCTTTGCGCCACCTGCCTCTTCCCTGCCTCCCTCCCCACAAAACCCACCCTCTCTCTCTCTCTCTTCCTCCCAAAGATGAGAAACCAGGCCAACCTAATTACCGCCACGGTTGCCATAGCAACCGGATGAGGACTTTGTCAGCGGTCCCCCCACCCTCTTTTTTATTTTTCCCAAAAAGAGAGAGAGAGAGGGAAGCATCATCTGTGCCATCAGAGGATGGAAAGCCTGAGATCTGCGGAGGGAGATGTGGCTTGCTTGATTTTAATTTTTGCGTGCATTGCAAAGCTGCGACGGCGGGAGAGGTGGGCACAGGATGCAACGCATCGGTCCTCTCCCTCAATTCGGTGCTTCCCCTAAAAAATAAATGGTGCAAGAAGCAGCAACAAGAGGGTTGGAGGAGAAAGGCGAAGTGCAAAAGAGAGCTGCATTCAGCCAACCTGGAATTGGGGGCGCATCTGACACTGAGAGCAAGCATGAGCATCAAGCTATGACTCTAGAGACCAGGGTTCAAATCCCTGTTTGGCCATGGAAACCCACTGGGTGCCCTTGGGCAAGTCACACTCTCTCAGCCTCTGAGGATGGCAATGGCAACCCTCCTCTGAAGAAACGTGCCAAGAAAACTCTATAATAGGTCGGCCTTAGGGTTGCCATAAGTCGGAAAGGCACACCACAACAACTACAACTGACACCCATAGAAAGGGGGTCATGAGCCTCCAACTAACTAACTTGGCAGGGAATTTCTAGTTTGAGGGCTGGCATCCCTAGGAAAGGTGGACAAAAATTCCCCACCAGAAACCTTGGGGCGTTCACACTAATTTGTTTGTGCCAAGGAGATGTGGATCGCTGCACTGACGCATATCGGGTTTGTTGTTCCCATTATGTTTTGGGTTTGCGAATCTCTCTGAGTCATTGTAACCCTTGTGTTATTCACACACGTCATCGTTTCAGGTTAAAAACTGGAGCCACCTCCCATCCTTGAACGGCACAGAGCGATCTGAATCGATTCGGAAGCGGATTCACACTGCTGATGATGCAGATCGATGTGGATCTTTCAGGAAAACTCGGGGGGGGGGAATGGTATCGGCTATCCTGGGTTAAGTGGGGGAATGTGGGAAGAGGAAAGAGAAGCCGGGACATTTTAAATTTGGGATTGTCCCTGCCAAACTGGAACAGTTCGAGGGTACGAAAGACCACAAAGAGGGGCAATTTGTCCTCTTGCAGACTCTTGCAGTTGCTCATACCTGTTTCGATGTGTACAAGCAAGAGATCCCCGTGAATTTGTTCCAAGAACAGAAAATTGGATCCGTCTTTGAAAAGAAACATCACCTAGAATTTGGGCTTCTGCCCAAATCCCCGGCATTGTTGCCTCCAGTCACAGAACATTTTGACGCCAGAAAGAGTACAAACAGCTCGCCTAGTAGGAAACAGCGGAATAAGAATAGGGAACGGAGAAAAGAAAAGAAATTGTTCTGCATTTCCCAGTGCAAAATACAGGCCTCCTCACCCCATATATATATAAATGGAAGCAGTTAAATGTCACAAAGTGAAAGAGTTAAGCATCGGTTTTCACACTTCTGCAAACTTTTGCAATGCAGTTCTTTGGTTGACAGATGGGTAGAAAAATAGATGTTGGGAGAAGCGAGCACAAAAATGCATATATTGTTCGAGAGTCTCTCCTGAGGTCCATGTGATGAAACTTTGTGTACATTTAGCTACATAGCTACTAAGAAACCCTATTAGGGAATTGTGAAGATGCATAGCGGGACACTGGAAATGGTGCTTTTATGCACATGGAGCTATACCAATGTACACTTGCGCTCCCTAGCTGGTTTCCGGATGCACATTGGATGCAATGCATAGCGGTCCAACTGTGCATCAGTACTAATGTGCATTGAGTCCTGTTGCGTTGTGGCTGCACTATGTGTTGGTCAATTTTCTGGCTTCTCCACACTGACCCTTTCTGCATGGGCCAAATAAAATGGCCTCTTGGCCAGGAGTCTGGACAACGCAAGGCCCAAACCCTGAGACAGTATGAAAGACGTCTGGTCTGTTCAGCGCCAAACACTCTTAAAACAGTTTAAAAACTCATAGTTTGCTCCAGGTCTTCCTGGAACAACATGTTCCAATGCCATCTCTTTAAAATGTGTCTGGCTGTGCCATCCGGTGCAGTGGCTCCAAGTCACTCATTCTGAACTCAAAATAAGATGTCCAGATATATGACTGAGGCAGGACACCAATTTTGACCCCATTGATGTGCTATGGCATGGGTGGCATAGTGGGATGCTTATATGAACAGTTTCAGTGTCAGAACAGAGGGACTCATATAATGGAAGGAGCTCGGTTCATAATCGGGGCTGTTCCTGGAATATCCTGGCCTTTGCAAACACCACTGTAGTAACGTCACAGCAGCCCTTTGCCAAACACAGACATTGCAAAACCGCTGGATTTTATTTACCGCAAGTGTGAGTCCACTTCCAAAAAAGTCCACTATAGCAGGGTTTCCCAAACTTTGGTCCTCCAGATGTTTTGGACTTCATCTCCCAGCATTCCTGACTTTTGGGCCAAGTCAGCTGAGGCTTCGGGGAGCTGAAGTCCAAAACGCCCGAAGGAGGAAAGTTTGGGAATCGGTGCGCAACAGGATCCTATGCACATTGTAGTTTGGGTTGCAAAAGACTCACATGTAGATCAAAACCGCACGAGAATGTGTTAGGAAAAACGTGTACTTCTTGTCTATTTTTCTTTTGAAGCGGCTTTATAGGTGCAACATTTGGGCTGTGGAAAGATGGCCCAGATTTTGTCAAAAACCCTTTTCGGAACAAAAGCGCCAAGTCCTGCTGAGGCTGAGATTTTGAAAAAGAGGAGGGAAGGGACTTCTCAGCAATTTCGGCTCACATCCTCCCATCCCTGATTTATTTTAGGACATTACAGACCCCATTCGGAGATCGCTTGTGGATGAAGGGAAGTTCATAAATCCAGTCAATCGATTCATAATAATAGCCATGGCATCAGGACTGTTTGATTTCGGCAAGAATTAAGAGGCGTCTGTCTGGATCTGACCCAACCTGGTCATCGGGAACAGAATTAAATGACTTTTGAAAAGTATATATGAGGAGGAAAGAGAGGGAAAGAAAGGAAAGGGACGTGTTTCTGGCTCTTCGGATGTCAGACAGGAAAATTGGGGTGCATCTACATTGCATAATTAAAGCAATCTATTACCACTTTAATTGTCACGGCTCCATCCTATGGAACGGTGGGATTTGTAGTCTGCTGAGCTATTTAGAAGGCACTAAAGTACCCTGAGAGAAAAGGAGGATTGAAGGTCAGGTTAACTCTGTAGTGTAGACCAGCACTCAGAATACCTTGGGAACTGTACATCCTTCACCAAACTACCAATCCCTTATGTAAAGTGGTGTCAAGCTGCTTTAATTGCGCAGTCTAGACACACTCTGGGTCACAAAGCCTCCAACGCCGGAGGTGATGAAGGTGCAACTTGAAAGCTCTCGCAAAGGTTGAATAAATCGTAGCAAGCCAGGAGGCATGACTCGTATGATTTGCGGCAGTCGCAGAAACCAGCTTCTATTTGCCACTCCGTTTGGGGGACATGGCTGGAGAAAGCTGATACTTTGGAGAGCAAAGGGCTTTCCGAACATCCCTCCCTCTGCGATTTTGTGGCACCATTCCCTAACGGTGGGATGGGATGAGCATTTTGATGGGTTTTTGTGGGATGATGAGTGCCAAGGAATCCAAGACCCTTCGTTCTCCCTCAAATCCCCAGTGAAGTTCTTCTGGGTGAGATACTGTATTAGCCTTTTCCAAACCAGCATCCACCAGAGGAGTTGGACTACAACTCTGGCCATCCTCAACTAGCAAACAGATACCCTGACCGCTGAGGTCCTCGAGGATAGGAGCAGATCACTTTGGTGGCCACTTTTTCATCCCTGGAACCTCCTGAGTCCTGTACCCCTAAAGAAAGTAAGATTCTGCCTTGGTTGTGGTGGAGTCTCCTTCTTTGGAGGTTTTTAAGCAGAAGCTGGATGGCCATCTGGCACAGGAAGGGCTTTGACTGTGGCTTCCTGCATGGCAGAAGGGGTTCTTAGAATCA